>NC_090654.1:159022267-159322267 GCF_040937935.1 Hyperolius riggenbachi
TAAAAGACAGTTTTACCTTTGAAACTTTAAAATCGATTTTCTCAAAAACTATAAGCTCTTTTTGCTAATTTTTTTTCCTCTTGTACCCACTCCCAAGGTGCATATACCCTGTAAATTTGGGGTATGTAGCATATAAGGAGGCTTTACAAAGCACGAAAGTTCGGGTCCCCATTGACTTCCATTATGTTCGGAGTTCGGCTCGAACACCCGAACATCGCGGCCATGTTCGGCCCGAACCCGAACATCTAGATGTTCGCCCAACACTACACGTGACCCGTTCGGCCAATCACAGCGCTAGCCGAACGTTCGGGTAACGTTCGGCCATGCGCTCTTAGTTCGGCCATATGGCCGAACAGTTTGGCCGAACACCATCACAGTGGCGAACACTTTTCGCCCAACACTACTCTGGATCAAGTTTTCATCCCGGGTGTCTCTGTACATTGCTGCAGTCATCTTTCCCTTGATTGTAAGGCCTGGGGCACACCAAAAACCGCTAGCAGATCCGCAAAATGCTAGCAGATTTTGAAGCGCTTTTTCTTCTTTTTCTGTAGCGTTTTAGCTAGCATTTTGCGGTTTTGTGAAGCGTTTTTGGTGTAGTAGATTTCATGTATTGTTACAGTAAGCTGTTACTGAACAGCTACTGTAACAAAAAACGCCTCGCAAACCGCTCTGAAGTGCCGTTTTTCAGAGCGGTTTGCGTTTTTCCTATACTTAACATTGAGGCAGAAACGCATCCGCAGTCCAAAATCTGCAGCAGCCCGGGAGTATGCGTTTCTGCAAAATGCCTCCCGCTGTGGTGTGCACTAGCCCATTGAAATACATTACCCTAGTGGATCCGCACCCGCAAGCGGATCGCAAACCGCAGCAGAACCGCTCTGGTGTGCACTAGGCCTATGAGAAGAAAAAAAGAAGTATGGGCACCAGCCATCCTTACTAAGTGGTTTATTGCATCTCCTTGAACATCATGTGTAGCAAACATCAAGATCAAACCTTGTCATCCATGTTTGTTTGAACTGCAAGGGCAGCCATGGGAGTGGAGGTGGGGTGGCAGGCACTGAGGTGGGACTGGGGACTGCTGTTTCACATCCTCCTGGACACTTGTGTAGAGTAAGAACTGCACACCTTGTTGTGTGAATGCTGGTGCAGGACTCCTAGGCAGCAACAACAAGTATCCAAAGGAGGGGTCCGCACACAGTCTTACTGAAGCATAAAAGTGCAAGTTTTATTGCACCATTACACACATGCAATGTTCATCTGACCGATTGGCTGACGATCGTTTTGGGGCCTTTAGGGGTTCCCTTTGTCAAGGCATGGGCAGAAAAAACATATATACTGTATATGTATATGTATATATATATATATATATATATATATATATATATATATATATATATATATATATATATATATACTATGCTACTGATTGGGATGAAGTTTAATTCTTGGTTACGGTTTCTCTTTAGGCATGATGGAGGCCACTGTGCTCATTGAGACCTTCAAAACAGCAGAAATGTTTCTGTAACCTTCCCCAGATTTGTGCCACTAGACATTCTGTCTCAGAGGCGTACAGACGATTCCTTTGACTTCATGCTTGGTTTGTGCTCTGACTTGAACTGTCAACTGTGAGACCTTATATAGACAGGTGTGTGTCTTTTCAAATGTCCAATCAACTGAATTTACCACAGGTAGACTCCAAATAAGCTCCAGAAACATCTCAAGGGTGATCAGAGAATGGATAGGATGCACCTGAACTCAATTTTGACTGTGAATACTTATGTACATGTGCTTTCTCAAAATGTGCCAAAACTTCAAGTACACTTTTATCACATTGTCATTATGGTGTGTTGTGTGTAGCATTCCGGGGGCAAAAATGTATTTAATCCATTTTGTAATAAGGCTGTAACATAACAAAATGTGGAAAATGTGGATGCGCAGTGAATACTTTTTGGATACAATGGTATATCTGCCAATTTTTGCAAGATTTACTTGTAATATTTGCAGTCTGAAGAGCTTCTTTAAGACTTCTGTTGAATGTCTCAATCTCTCGATTTGGTTGGGGATAATAGACAGACTCTTTCCTTTGCACACTATTTCTCTCTCACAGAAAAGCTTCATAGACAGAAGCTTTTCTATGCACAATATTTCTCTCTCACAGAAAAGATTCAAACTCAAATGATACAAATTGTGGTCCTTTTTCCATCACCAGTTCCTTTGGATCACCTTCCCTGCTGAAAATTGGGGTAAGAAATGTAGCGGCGTTGACACTTGACACAAAAGCAATTTCTGGCAACTTACTTTAGTAATTCATCAATGTTATAGCAAAGCCACAATCCATGGGGGGCTTAGCAAAAGTACCCACTATATTAATAACAAGGTTTTCCCACGCAGAAGCAAAAAGTGGCAGCTGAAGTGGCGTTGTGTGGATTACAGCAGATTTGTCATGACTCTGAAAGGTTACACAAGACTGAATAGGGCATCCATGCCTGGCCACCAGTACAATTCACATAGTTGTTGCTTTGTGCATACTAGTCCTTGGTGACTCTTATGAGAAAGTCATATAGTGCTCTCTCTCAAAGACTCCGGTACCAGCAATCGATGAGATCCAGAGACAACATGATTATCAATAAAAGACAATTCACGTTTAATCATGTAGTAAGGTTGTAGGACAGGGCTCAGTTTCTTTTCTGAATTTGCCCATTTTCTTTGTAAAATGTCTTTTAGTTGTGTTTGTACAGGACATGAAACACGTGCTCTCAGAGGCTGTTACTGCATCAATATCAGTGAATGCAACCACTTCAACTTCTTCATCCTGTACACTAGGAGCTGCTGGTAAGGGCAACCATGACAAACAGTCAGCAGCAACATTCTGCACACCTGTTTGTATAGTATAGTGTAGTTAAAGTGACATGCTGACCATATGATGATAAGTATAGCTGTTACTCTCAGTTCCTGTGTGGTTAGCAGTGTGGTTAGGACCCCTGATGACGGCATAGAGCCGAAACCTGGTAGGGAAGGAGAGACGGGCTATCTCTGAACATATTACCTATATGTAATAAGGTGCACTTTGAATCTATTCAGTGCAAAAACCTTATGAGCGATCTGTATGCAATTGGGTCCAGTGTGCATGGGCCCACAATGTAAGTTGTTTTGTTCTTGTTTTTAATTTATGCAATTGTGCCAATAAAATGTTAACCCCTAGTGACTAGAATCCTATTAAGCCTGGCATATCATTTTGCCCTATGGTGGTGGATACTATGTACCTTTGTTGAGCACTGGGTGTCTCTGCAGGCTCTGACAGAAGGATTGGGGTGATCTAACAGTGCTGAGGTTTACATATACAACAGGTATATTTCAGTTTTGACAAAATATTGTCAGAACTGGAAGGAATCACTGTAAGAAGGAAATGGTGAGCTTCTGAGAGGAACTGATGGTGAGGTTAGTATGTAATGTTCATTTGCAGCTACATCATGTGTTTATTTTAAATACTTTTACTTGCTTCAGGTTCCCTTTAATTGCTTGCTGACCGCGTCACGCCGAGGGGCGTGGCTGCGGCGGCAGCCCCAGGACCGCCTAACGACAATCGGCGTAAAGTCCTTGGGGCTCGCAGTGCAGGAGATCGCGCGCAGTGCAGATGATCGCGCGCAGGCAAAAATAATTTAAAAAAATAAAGATAAATATTTGCAAAAAAAAAACAACAAAAAAAAACACTGGAGGGGTGATCAGAACCCACCAACAGAGAGCTCTGTTGGTGGGGAGAAAAGGGGGGGGGGATCACTTGTGTGCTGTGTTGTGCGGCCCTGCAGCTTGGCCTTAAAGCTGCAGTGGCCCTTTTTGTAAAAAATAGCCTGGTCTTTAGGGAGGTTTAAGTCCTTGGTCCTCAAGAGGTTAAGAAGGGCCAGTGGCTCCTGTTTGATGAACTGGTTGGCACATATGCAATCTAAATATGCAATCTAATCTAAAAATGACTTCTTGGCCAATATGCAAATCAAATCGGAAGGGGGGGGGGGGATTTAGAAGGAGGAAGTGGCGGTTGCTCAAGCTAATTTCCTACGATGGAAAAAAGACCTGCAGATCAATGGCTTGGAGGATCACATTTTGCAAGGTGTTAGAGAGTTTAGAATACACATAAAAATGAGCAACATAGAATCTCACATCCATTGTTTGTGCATAGAAATGTTTGTTTGTGCGAAATGTGCCCTTAACATTGGGTACCACAACCCCCCGCCCCATACACCTGCATGCCCTAAATGCACCATGGCCTATGCTGGTCTGCTGCATTATATCTGGTACTGTTATGTCATAGAGCACTTCTGGGATGAAGTTCTCCTATTTTCCAATAAAATGTGTGGTAAAACCATTGATAAAGATGTACAGTTATGCTTGTTTAATTTTTTCGTTAAGCAGGATGACGATCATAGACAATAACCCTCTGCATTGTTTCACATTATCCTGACTGTGATTGGTTGGGGGATTTTTTAGATGTGGATTTCCCGACCACCATCCTCAGATTAGTCAGTTGTGCAAAGAATTGTTGTCTTTATTCTCACTAGATAAGCTGAATGTGTTTCAGGTTTAAAGGGACCCTGAGCAGAGTACTAAAATCAAAAATGGCACTTACCTGGGGCTTCCTCCCCTGTAGCCCACAAGGTCCCTTGGCATCCTCCAGGTCCCCTTCGTGGTCCCGCTGGTGGCCCCGTTAGCACGGCGTATTCGGCTGAAGTCATCCGCACCTGCACATGCACAGCCCAGCTGTGCTCCTAGCTTATGGCAATGCACGTGATCGAGCCAGGAGCGCGGCCAGGGACGCGCATCGTAGTTGCGGACGGCTTTGGCCAAAGTTGCTGCATTGACGGGGCCGCCAATGGTACCACAGAGGGGACCCGGAGGGTGCCAAAAGACTTTGAGGACTACAGGGGGCTGGAGGCCTCAGGTAAGTGCCGATTTTGATTTTAGTACTCTGCTCAGGATACCTTTAAGAGAAACAAACCAAGTAGGGTGGCTGGGAACAGTGGAGAGCCGATTCCTGGATTGCCTATTTGTTTGAGTATATAGTATAAGTGGGATGTCTGTTTTCTATTTATTTGTATAATGAATTTGATAAATAGGACCCACATGGGCTGTTAGTACCTGCGCTCCACTGTTATTCTGACTTTTTGAAAAATGCTAAATCTTTCAATAATACATATATATATATATATATATATATATATATATATATATATATATATATATATATATATATACATATATATATATAGATTTAAAAAAGCATAAGTTTCGTCTGCTACCGTTAAAGTGTAGAATATATATGTTGCCATTTAGCTCCCAGGCAGTGAATTAGCAAAGCATACTTTCTAGCATCAAGTAAGACATTTTTGTTTGCAGCAAGTACAGAAATATGAATCCAATCAGTGAAGTGCATTTCAGGCTTACCTGGGTGTGGAAGAAAAGGTCCAGACTGTTGTAATGATAGAACCATCCTCTTTGCCAATTTGTTGTGTTCAGTAGTCACAGAGGCATGATCACTGAAACTAGGTTTATTTACGGGTTCACCAACTCTACATAAACAGTGTCTCCACTCTATATTTCTAGCAAGAGTGCAACAGGATACAGGAACCAATGACCCACAACAGTTTAGATAATCTTATGTCCCACCATTTTTCTCAAAAGAGACCCCTGAGGAAGAGTTAACACCCAAAACTAGTTGTGTGTATGCATGCTTAATTGAAAATACTTTCAATGCCAATCAAGAGTGCTATCTGTGTGTATTTCTCCTATTATTGGATAAGTGGATTGGTGGAGTCCTACATGGGCAAGCCAGGGCAATTGATTTTTTTTTCCTAACCCACTTAAAGTGCGTGACATTAACACTTAGCTATCTAAGCTATCAGATGGTTAGTTTAGATCTGTGTTAAACTTTAGTATAACATTAAACCAGGGGCGTAACAATAGACCTTGCAAGAGATGCAGCCGCAGGGGGGCCAAGAAGTCACAGGGGGCCCCATACTGAGAGAGTGACAACTAAGGGCAAGGAGAGAAACATCTTTCTGCTCTCTGCACAATTGTTCTAACAACTGCATCTCCTTAGCCACTTATAATGAATCATACAAAGTTTTGTACTCAAAGATTTGTAGACAGTACCTATTCAGTGTGTAGGGGAGGGGGCCCAGTGATTTCTAGTTACGCCCCTGCATTAACCCTCCTCTTATGTTAGGGTCAGAACCGACCCGTTTTCAGGTTTTGAATGTCTATAAGTATCACATAAATTTGTTTATTGCATCAATATTTTTTTACTTTGTCAGGAACCTCTATTTAAACAATGTAATAGAAAAATAATCCTTTTCACTAAATTAGAAAATACTGTGGTGAAAATTATGACGTTTATGGTGTTAGGGTCAATTCTGACCCAGTTATGATATAGGATTATAGAACACTAATAAGTGCCAAAACAGAGATACTAGAGCAAAATCTGACAAGCTTGCTCCCATAAGGGATGTCTGGGAGAAATGGGTTCAGCTCCTTCCACTAATGTTTCACCCTGGGCCTCAGGTAACAGTAGATGAACGTTTGATCCCTTTCCGTGGAAATTGCCCCTTCCGGCAGTATATGCCCAGTAAGCCAGGCAAATACGGCATAAAAATCTGGGCAGCCTGTGATGCAAAAACAAGCTATGCATGGAACCTACAGATTTACACCGGCAAACCCGAAAGTGGCATCCCTGAGAAAAAACAAGGACAACGTGTAGTCCTTGATATGACTACTGGACTGCGGGGTCACAATATCACATGTGACAATTTTTTTTTACCAGCTATGACCTTGGACAAGAACTTCTCAGGAGGAAACTTACCATGGTAGGCACAATAAAAAAAATAAACCTGAGCTGCACACTGAAATTTTGCAAGTGAAGGACAGAGCTCCACTTTCTTCAAAATTTGCTTTTACAGACACCACCACTGTTGTTTCATATTGTCCCAAAAAAATTAAAATGTTATACTTATGTCCACTTTTCACAAAGATGCAGCTGTGTCATCAAGAAGTGACAAAAAGCCCACAATTATCCTGGATTACAATAAAAACAAAGGGGGAGTGGACAACCTGGACAAGCTGACTGCTACCTATACTTGTCAGCGAATGACCAGCGGATGGCCGATGGTTGTGCTTTATAACATCCTAGATGTGTCTGCATACAATGCATTTGTGTTATGGACCCACATCCACCCAGGTTGGAACACAAAAAAGAATAACAAGCGGAGAATATTTCTCGAGGAGCTAGGAAGTTCCCTTGTCAAGGCCCACATTGAGCAAAGGAAACGGGTGTCTCGAGATCCAATCGCTGCAGCCATGATCAGACAGATGCAGAGTTCATCAAGCACTCCATCCACACCATCAACAACACAAAGAGAATCAGTGCCAGCATCCTCATCATCATCTAGCCTTGCCACAACATCAACCAGCACAGCCACAACTCCAGTGATGCCATCTGATTCTAAAAGAAAGAGGTGTCATGTCTGCCCCAGCAATAAGGACAGAAAGACACACACATTATGCTTCCACTGTAAAAAATATATCTGCAAAGAACATGCTAAAAGTGTCAGCTTTTGCCACACATGCATCTAAAAACACCCACACAAACACATGCAAGTTCTTGCACAAAGATGATTTGAAACTAGTACTTGATTTCTATTGGTTTGCCTTGCTTGATTGTGTGTTTGTTTGACCTTGCAAGTCTACATTTTGTATTATTACTTGCTTTTCATTGTTTATGAATGTTTTATGTAAAAAAAAAAAAAAAAAAAAAAAAAAAGACTTTTGGCTATATTCTTGAAGTAAATATATATGGGTCAAAATTGACCCTAACACCATCAATGTTATTATAGTTAATGTTATTAAAATAAAAATAAAAATATAAAAAAAATATTTAAGAGATGTGTTCAAATACTCCTCAGCAACATTCTGGTGACATAACAACCTTTTATTTACTTAAAATATTCTATTTAGGTTTATTTTACCATTTTTTTAAATTTGAAAATGAGAGGTATGCTATCAAAAGAAAGGTTAAAGGGGTCACATCAAAAATATTAAAACCAATCTTTTCAAGGATAAAGAAGCCTAACAAGGTAACCAAGAGGTAAGAAACAAATTGGATGATAAATATTTGTTCAGAGGGTATTTTATGGCTGATTTAAGACACGGGTCAAAACCGACCCGTTAACATCATGGATAGTAACAGAAAGCTAACATAAGAGGAGGGTTAAACATTACCAATAACATTAAACTAATTTAAACCATTTAGGAAACTATGTTTGAATGTAGTCTCTCTAGCAGGAAAACAAAGGATGATTTACATATTCAGCAATGATGCATTTTGAGAGACATCGTATGCTCAGTTGCTCACTCCAATCTGAATAATCGCAAATACCTTCTGTTTTAAGAAGGCAAACTTTTGTTTTTCAAATAAAAACATCATGGCAATTTTTTATAAAGTGCATGCTCTCAATTAAAGTAAGCATTTGACATGCTGAATGTTTCTCAAATGTAGTAAGTATTATACAAGTCAGGGTAAAATAAGTTTCTGTATTGTTTGTGTTATAGCTACAGGATTTTCTGCTCATTGTAGATGATATGATTTTCAATGTGGGAGTTGCCTTTATCTATGGGTCAGACATCACATTTCTTGTAGAATGATGTCAAGGGTTTAACAATGGCAGCAGAAAGAGGCTAATTTTTCATCTTCACCAGAAAAGTAACTTGGTATAGAGCAGGCTGTCTTGCATAGGAAGACAGGAAGAGAATCACAGCCTCATTGTGCTGTGTATTCATTGCACTGAGCAGTCTTTCTGGAAGAGCTCAGCCCACTGGAAGGCAATGGCTTCATAAATATCAGCAAATATACACTTTAGCAACAGGCACTGGCGCATTTAGCCGGGGGTTACCAATGTCTGGAATACCCCCTTGAGACTCCTGTACCTTTAAGCGAGCAAGCTGGTAAATATACAGAGGCTTGCCTCCTGCAGGGTCTGTGGGAAAAACTCAGCTCTTTCACTATTGTAAAGACTGCATATGGACAGCTACATAAGTTATTTCACAGGTTGAAAAGTTTTTGACAGTCCCTAAACTCTAGGAGGGCTGCCTGCAGATTGTGTCAGAGGCTGACCGGGACAGGAGACACATTACAGGCAAGTAGCCTCTGTATGATGTGGGACTGCAATACAGATAAGCTCTCTGCTCTATCTCAGTCTCTCCACTCCTCCTCTCTCCCTTATTCACCTTTGTTTCCCCCCTTCCCCTAGTGCTGGCTGGAAGAGGGGCAATCTCCCCCCAGGCCACCTTTCATTCAGTGATTTAGGGCTGGTCCAGTGCCTGGTGTATTCAGGTTTGTTGTTGTAAGGCAATGTGAAACACTAGGCTAGCTGATAAAAGTGCAAGGCACAGGCAAGCTGGTAAATATACACAGCATGATAAAAATATTGTGCTGTATTGCGTTTACAAATAATGTTTTACAAATTATAAAACATTTAATAATGTGTATGAAATAGCAAATTGTGAAAACAATAATCTTCCCTGTTTTAAAAGTGAAACTTATAATTAAGTTTGTTAAATAAAAGATAATATATGTTTAATCGTTATAATTGCATATTAATGTGAATAACCTTCATTTATCGTTTCTTCATATAATAAAATCTGAAAATATTGTTTATAACGATGAAAAAATAAATATAAGTGTGTTTGTAATAACTGTTGTCAAACATTAGTAAATATTATTAACATTTTACTACAACTAAACCTAACACTACTCTCACACAGAACCCTCCCTGTATCTATCCCTAACCCTTAGACCCCCCTGGGTGTGCCTAACCCTAAGACCCCCCTGGTGGTGCCTAACCCTAAATCTCCCCTGGTGGTGCCTAACCCTAAGACCCCCCTGGTGGTGCCTAATCCTAAGACCCCCCTGGTGGTGCCTAACCCTAAGACCACCCTGGTGGTGCCTAACCCTAAGACCTCCTCTGGTAGTGCCTAACCCTAAATATCCCCTGGTGGTGCCTAACCCTAAGACCCCCCGGGTGGTGCCTAACCCTAAGACCCCCCTGGTGGTGCCTAACCCTAAAACTCCCTTAGTGATGGCTTTATGGTGGAACAGACCCTACTCCAAAAATAAACTCTTGCTTAGCTGAGCTACAGGCATGGATGAATGATAACTGGTTGAAACTGAATGCTGACAAAACTGAGGTCCTCTTTGTCCAAAGCCAGTGCAACACCAATCAGGATTGGAAATTCAGACATAAACAGCTCCAACCTTGTGCGCAGCCTTGGCGTACTAATCGATGGGGATTTGAGTTTCAGAAACCAAATTTCATCTGTAGTTAAATCTTCCTACTTTCATCTGAAGAACATTGCAAAGATTGAACATCTGATTCCCCCAGAGGATCTTCCAACCCTAGTTCACGCCTTCATCACATCACGGCTGGACTACTGCAATGCCCTTTATGCTGGCCTCCTGAGTCGCCTGCAATTAGTGCAGAATGCTGCTGCCAGATTGCTAACAAACCAGCCTCGCCACTGTCACATTACACCGATCCTTTGCTCACTGCACTGGCTACTAGTTGAATGGAGAATACTCTTCAAGATTGGACTGCTGACATTCAAATCCCTGCACAATCTGGGCCCTGGATACATGAAGGACTTGTTGAAGCTGCACCACGCCTCTCACAACCTCAGATCAGCAAGTTCTATAAACTTGGTCATTCCCAGAGTGCACCTCAAAAAATCTGGAGATAGAGCCTTCTGTCATGCTGCCCCTACTCTTTGGAACTCCCTGCCACACCCAGTAAAAACAGCACCATCCCGGGAGCTATTCAAATCCAGATTGAAAAGCCACCTGTTTAGCCTGGCATTTCTGGACTTATAAAATTCTTCCTCTGTACCACGATGGTCTGAGCCATGCTTATGCGCTTTGAGTCCTATGGGAGAAAAGCGCTCTACAAATGTTATTTGTTGTTGTTATTGTTTATTGTGTGGAGAATAATGTTTTACAAATACTGACTGTAAAAAATATATTACAATTTACGTTACGTACTGATCGCTTTATTTTGTGAATAATAATGTTTCACAAACAGTAAGGGATACATTTTAAAATAATGTTTTGAATACATACAATACATATGTTTAATATTTTTGTAAACGTTATTCATTATGGGCACATTTTGTAAACTTAAATCATCACAAGCGCCTCAAGAAAACATTAACAATCTCCAGGTGCCATTTGAAAACGTTAATAATCTTTGGTGCCCTTTTTTCCTGTTCGGCGCCCATCAAACGATATTTATTATGGGAGTGAATGGCGGTGCCCTCTTTGTCCACTTGCCGCATGCGCCCAAATTTCCTGCTTTCCTGTTGGTGTGCACCAGCCCTCTCTAGTGCTGGGTGTCTGTGTCTTCTTGTCATACAGGAAAGCTAAATAAAAGTGCAATAATAAAAATAATAATAATAATCCGAACATTTGTATAGCGCTTTTCTCCTGTTGGACTCAAAGCGCTCAAGAGCTGCAGCCACTGGGACGCGCTCAAGAGGCCACCCAGCAGTGTTAGGGAGTCTTGCCTTGAACTCCTTACTGAATAGGTACTTGACCTAGCCAGGATTCAATCCTGGTGAGGCAAATTATTATTATTTAGTATTTATATAGCAAAGCCATCTTCCACAGTGAGCGATTAGTAGAGATGGTGGCGAATGGGAGGACATAAGATAAGTGTCGGGGGGGGGGGGGGGAATGGGAGGGAGGAATGAGCTTTGGGGAATTAAAGTGGCCATACATCTGTTGACTGGACAGCCGCTCGGCCAACCGTTTTGATATTGTCGAATCGGATGAAAATTTTGGGTGGAAATTAGTTTAATAAATCAATCTGAGATGTTAGGTAATCTCGGTTGTCAGGTGTGGTAGTTAGGTGCGATAATCACGGCATGCGATAACCATGAATGATAGACAAGACGTAAACCCAGGCCGTTGTCCCTCAAAATGCATTATGTAACCCCCTGGTGCCTGTACTTTACCTGTCACACTGTCCATAGAGTGTTCATTCTGTATTTCCAAATTGGAGCTCCACATGACTACTGGCATATACGACGTGGGGTACGTGTGTGACGTAATTTGGGCTGGGGCTGCCCTGATAACGGACCTCTAGTTTGTGCTTCCCCCCAGGCCAAAAGGTCCCAGTCCTTTCCTGGTCCATGCTGCCATGAATTGCACCTTTGTGACAAAAAGTGTGTCTTTTGATATGACCATTAAATGTGGAGATATGTTTGCTTTCTATGCTGTGTTGTAAACTTAGGTGTTTAAAGGCCCAGCACAACTGCAAAGGTTTGTTTGTCTATTCATTGCTGAAGATACTATTTAGATGGCAGATGGTATTGGTATTGCTTTAGGGCTCATTCACACTATGTGTGGTGAGTGATGACAGACAGCACCACACATAATGCCTGCAATGCAGGTAGCATGTTACCATTCACACTACAGTTTGCGTTCCCGTGTGCTGCATTGTAACTTAGCCGGGAACATCATTGCACATGACGTATGCATTGTCATGCATTTTTTTTATAGAATGGAAGCTGCTGACCTATGCGATTTAGCACATTGCAATGCATGTATGAAATTGCGTTCATGCATGCGTTGCCTAGTGTGAATGAGCCCTTTGTATCACTTTGAAAGTTTTGTAAAAAACTGGGTACTAGCTGTTCCTTTTACAGAGGAACAGGGCTTTGGTGCCAAATTCTTTTGTCCCTTTTCAAGCCTTAGAACTGATGTACTGATCTATATACTGACAATATATGTACCCTTCTACTGGAATTGGTTTGTGAGACTTGAAATTTGTTTCTATCCTCTGAATTGATGTGTAGCTTATTTACAGATGCTAATGTTATTATAATTATTTAGTATTTACATAGCGCAGACATCTTCCACAGATGCATATATCCCTGCATCATATGGCTATCGCTTGCGCTATGTGACACTATGTGGCATATTCCACTGAATAGAGATGGCCCGAACGGTTCGACCTCGAACTTATTTGCGCAAACTTTATGGCGGTTCGACCTGCCTCCTATACTACATCATTAGGGTCAACTTTGACCCTATACATCACAGTCAGCAGGCACAGGGTAGCCAATTAGGCTACACTCCCTTCTGGAGCCCCACCCGCTCTTATCAATAACAGGCAGCGTCAGCAATTTCACTCACTCGTGTGGCTGCAGAGAAGAGAGAGGTGCTGCAGAGACATTAGGGAAAGCTTAGTTAGGCTTGTTAGGTTGCTCTTTCTTGCTGATCCTTATTGCTAAAAAGCACTTCTCAACCTCAACAGCTCTTTTGAGAGCTAATGTTGTTCTTGTGATCTATTTTTTTTTGGTTTTGTGTGTGTGTCCCACAGACACTTGTGTTGCATATACAGCCCTGTCAGTCAGTCTTAGCTGCCTGATCTTGGCTCCTTGGTAATTCTTGGTAATACTGTTTCCTACTGTGCCACTGCCAGGCCCAGCACATTCAGTGACTACCTGTGTGTGTGACAGGCAGCTGCACATTTGTAACACCCATCACTGCATATACCCACCTCTTGTTCAGTGCACCCACCTACTACGTGAGTGCACGCAGTGTGATGTTTAATACCACCAGTCACTGCACCTGTTCACGGTACCTGTGTGTGTGTGTGTGTGTGTGTGTGTGTGTGTGTGTGTGTGTGTGTGTGTGTGACAGCTACACATTTGTAATACTTATCACTGCATATACCTACCTGTTGTTCAGTGCACCCACCTACCTACGTGACCGCATGCAGTGTCACTGCACCTGTTCACGGTACCTGTGTGTGTGTGTGGGACAGCTGCACATTTGTAATACCAATCACTGCATGCCCACCTGTTGTTGTTCAGTGCACCTACCTACGTGAGCGCACACAGTGTTATATACCACCAGTCACTGCACCTGTTCACAGTACCTGTGTGTGTTTGTGTGACAGCTGCACATTTGTAATACCAGTCACTGCATACCTGTTCACTGCATCTGTGTGACCGCACGCTGTTTTATATACCAGTCCGTGCATACCTGTTAACTGCACCTATGTAACCGCACATTGTTGTACCAGCAGTCACTGCAACCTGTTCACTGCACCTGTGTAACCGCACATTGTTGTACCAGCAGTCACTGCAACCTGTTCACTGCACCTGTAATAGCTTGGCGGATGAGCTTTTTGTCCCTAGGTCTTCTCAAAGGACTAGAGGACATGATCTGCGCATGGAGGAAAAACGTTTTAGCCATTTATTTAGGAAAGGGTTCTTTACAGTAAGAGTGATTAAGATGTGGAATGCATTGCCACAGGAAGTCGTTATGGCAAACTCTATACCTGCATTTAAAGGGGGCTTAGATGTTTTCCTTGCGTTGAAAGACATCCATGGCTACAATTACTAGGTAATGCCCGGTGATGTTGATCCATGGATTTTATCTGATTGCCATCTGGAGTCGGGAAGGATTTTTTTACCTTTTGGGGCTAATTGGACCATGCCTTGTAAGGGTTTTTCCGCCTTCCTCTGGATCAACAGGGATATTTCAGGGAGCAGGCTGGTGTTGTACTTTGTTCTCTGGTTGAACTCGATGGACGTATGTCTTTTTTCAACCAAAATAACTATGTAACTATGTAACTATGTGTAACCGTACATTGTATTAGCCAAGTCAGTGCATACCTTTCACTTCATCCCCCCAATATGGACAAAACAAGAGGCAGAACCAGAGGAAGGCCACCTGGCAGGTCTGTTCGAGGTCACGCTGTCGTGATTTTGTGCGGCCCTCAACCAAAGTACAGTGTTCATAAGAAGGCACGTGCCATCAACCCCCAATATTGTCAGGACGTAGTTGACTATTAAACACAGAACACCTCATCCTTCTCAGCTTCCGCGCGGAAGCGTGACATATCTTCCTCCTCCTGCTCTGATTCTGGCACCCCACTTAACACTCCCTCGGCAGCCATCAACAAAGTGCCATCATCCCAGGGCTCAACGGTGTGGACATTTTTTTGTGTGTCTGCCTCAGATGAGAGCAATGCCATCTGTACTCTCTGCCACCGAAAATTGAGCCGTGGAAAGACCAAGACCCGCGTAGGGACAACTACCTTACGAAGGCACATGATTACAAAGCACAAACTGCAATGGGATGACCACCTGAGGAAAAGCAGCACACAAAAGCAAAGCCATACACCACAGTGGAAGATACCAGGCCGCAATTATTTCTCAGATACCTAAACTGTACCATGATGTTGAAAGGCAAGTGGTGACATCTCTGGCACACAGCGTTGGGTCAAGGGTCCATCTGACCACGTATGCCTGGTCTGCAAAGCACGCTCAGGCCTGCCAGAAGACTAAGTCAGTCGCCACACACAGCATCTCTGGCTGCACTCCGTGTGACTGCCTTAAAACGCTGCTTTGCATCAAATCCAGATTTTTCCCTGGGACTTTTGGCATCTATCCCACTCATCCATGCAAAAACTCAAATGTTAGACCCCTTGAAACATCTTTTCCATCACTTTTGTGGCCAGCATAAGTGTTTCTAGTTTTCAAAGTTAGCCTCCCCATTGAAGTCTATTGCGGTTCGCAAAAGTTTGTGCAAACCGTACTTTTGCGGAAGTCCGCGAACCGAAAATTGGAGGTGCGGGCCATCTCTATATATAAGGTCCATGTAGTCTAGGTTTCTCTGTACTTTAATCTACTGATAAAAAAAAAAGTTGTGTTGTGTGTTCATTTTATATACAAAAATGTATTAAAAAGATTTAATAAAAAAAAAAAAATATGTGAAAGTGCACATATACAGTATATTTTATTTGCAGTATAAATCTGTTTCTTTTGTAATCCATTGAGTAAAGGTGGCCATACACTTATAGATTTGCAGCAGATTCGACCATCAGATAGATTTCTGTCAGATGCCTGTCAAGTCGAATTTGACAGGAACCTATCTGATGTGTGTCACACACTAGGAACAGATTTCCAATAGATTTCAGAATTAATTCTATTGGAAATCTATTGAAAATCTAAATGCTTTATTGCACCATTAGATCCAATGCAATTCTATGGGCCATCGATCTGCTGCAGATTGAGCTAGATTTTCTATCAGATAGATCAAATAGATCGAAATCGATTTAAATCAGCTGATTTGAAAGAATTGATTTCTGATCGATCGATTCTGTAGAATCGATCAATCTAAGGATGAATTTGGCCAGTGTATGGATCCCTTTAGATGCAATTCATTCCACCACTTTCATAGTTTCTGCTATTAAATTGCATTGAGACATTTCCTACTCATCCTCCCTTGTTCCCTCTTCATAGAAACAAAAAAGGATAGTTTTTGTCAGGAGTAGGAAACAGGACTGGGTTAGGGACATTGACAGCGAGTCACCATGCACAGGAAGCCGGAAGAGGTCATCCCATTAACCCATTAGGGTTATCAGGTTACTGAGTTAATAGATTGTGTTTCTCAAGTGCCCCCTATTGTAACATGACCTTAAAGCACCTTTGAACTAAAAGAAACAAAAAAACGAAAACAAGATTTAGAAGCCTTTAGAAGCTTCTTTGATCCTTCTTGAACTTACTACTGTTCTCTGGAATCCTCTTCTTCTTCATGCACTTTTGTCTATGAAAGAGCATGGTTGCACTGCGCAAGTGCAGTGATGGCCCGTGTAATAGTACGGAGCCAATCAAGTATAAAGGGAAAAAAACAAGCATTAGCGGTTCTTTGCTGCTGTGCAGGTGCAGGCAGTGACATAGCAATAGTGGAGTAGTGACTGCACCAGGGCCCCTGGATCAGAAGGGCCCTGTAGGGGCCCATCTTCAACGGCTTTATGACCTCTTTATTGGTATTATGCTGGTAATGATTACCTCTGTATGTGCTTTGATTAGTTGTAACCATTAATAGACTGTGTTCCTCCACAGCCTACACCTCTCTGACACTGCTGAGGTCCTTGGCAGGTTTTGGTGCTCCAAATGATTTGTTATGTATACTGTAGACAGAGCATGTAAAACTTGCATTGGGGCACAGAGCTCCTAAGCCACGCTACTGGGTGCAGGTTGTATTGCGCCTGCACAGTGTGGTCGTGCTCATACATGGCTGGGATCATGGCCATGCAAACTTATTCAAAAGAGCTTGTCGAATATGTTCAGAGGGTCCCAGTGCTGGAACAGCAAGCTAGATGTAATGGGGAAAGCCTCTTGACTATCCAGAGGCTTCACTCTGCTAAAGAAAGTGTCTGACTTTTGCAGAAACAATGCTTTTATGGTGGCCATACATGGTACAATTTTTTCATACAATCTTACCATTTCTATGTAGTATAAGGATAAATTAAGTGAATATACTGAAAGGATAATTTATGCAGTTCCCTTATATTACATAGAAATGGTAAGATTGTATAAAAAAAATTGTACCATGTATGGCCACCATTAGGTACACTTTTAAGTTGAGATACCGCTGTAAAATATCCAACCTGATGTCGATCCACACATAAAATCTCAAATGAACAGCAGTTTTAACAGCACAAGCTTTACCTTGCTTGTCAGCTCAGCATGGGGCTAAATAACATTTTATTTTCCACCTAATCACACTTCTCACTCGGAGAACAGCAAGCTTTGGTGACATGTATCTCTTTGGTCACCTGCACATCTGTATTAGGGATGTCCCTGCAGCATTGTAATTAACTGCCTGTGAATCTTGACCAAATCACACTTTTATTTTGTTTCCTGACCTTTTAGATAATATTTATTTTACACATGTGGTGATTTCAGTTAGCGAGACAGCACACTGTAAACAGTTGAGGTTACCTAGCAAAGCAATCTTAAAACTCATATCTTGTTCACACATTTCCACATACTCCTCCACAGATGTAACTCGGATGAACATGCCCACTGTCTGACTAATTACCGACACTCCTGAGCTTACACAATATTTTGTTTCTGTTTTAAGAGATCTCTAGGAGAGATTATGACTATCGTGGAACACTTATGTTGTATTATATAGGACCTTTAGATCTGACACCAGCACTCTGTGTTTTTTCAAATTCTGTAGATAACCAGACATTAATGTCATAAGTTATGTATGGGAATTATCAAGAACAAAAGCTGGAATCTAGGAGTTGTATAATACATTAGGGCAACTATCTAATCCAGTTTATTTCTCAAGATGTTACTGAATGACCTCATTTTATTTCATGCCTTCCTTTGCTGTTATTAAAAACTGCATGTTTTCTTTGTGTACAGGGGCGATACTGTGAAGTCATCTTTTTTAGATAAAGAAAAATATGAGGGAATAGTATATAAACAGGTGCCTTAAAGAGGAGCTGTCAGCCATATTATCTCAGAAAAAAACATATAAAAATAGATAAATACTTGCTTTACTTACATAACATATGTATTGCACTGTCCACATTTTTATTTTAGTGATTTTTCTACAGTAAAAAAAGAGAAAATCCTTGTTAGAATTTTCCATCTTAACTCTGTCTATCTTGAAGCCAATCCTAACATAATTTCCTCCCTTACTCTGTCTGTGTTTTCATTGGCTGGCCTCCTCCCAGTCTTCAGACACTCCCACCCAGCTCTGCAATGGAAAGTGCATTGTCATTGTGTGACTCTGCAGCTTCTCAGCATGAGAAACATTGGCCAATCAGAGAGGAACAGAGGTGTGGGCGGGGAAAATATGAGGGAATGAGACTTCAGCCTATCAGGCTACATTAGTTTTTTTTCTGAGGTGAAAGTAAAGAATAAAAAAGAAAACCCAGCATGCTCTGCAACTTCCTTTGTGCGGCAGATGTATCAAATAAGAGCCAGGGAAGCTGGGAATGATCTTTTATGGAGAAGAAAAATAAGAGTGATTTTTAACTTTTAGATTGCCTGGTCAGCATCATCATTACGTTTACCAAATAAAATAAAGAATTTATTTTTGATTTTATGCCTGACAGTTACACTTTAAGATACTCATGCATGATTGGACAGTCAATAAAATTTATGTCGGTCAGGGGAGGGGGAGGAGTGGTTGTCGATCAATGGGGCTCAATTTTTAGTAGATTTCCTGCTGAAATAAATCACAATCCAATCAGTTTTAGATTATAAAGCAATTAATAATGTTTTGGGGGAAACTTTTCAGTGCATGTACATAGAAAGTAAAAACTACTTTATGTAAGAAGGTAACTTCAGATTAGTGATGATCGTAATTTGCTAATTACGTTTACGGGAAATTAAGCATACATTTTTGTAATTACACCTATACATTACTACAAATTTGTAATTCTATTGACTTTGTATAAGCATTCGTTAGCACACTTTAGTGGTGAATTTCAAAGCCCCCATACATGCTATTGCTACCAAAATTGCTATATATGTTAAGGAGACAAGTGGGTACAAGTAAAAAAATAATAATTTTGCAAAAAGACCTTTTAGTTTTTGAGAAAATCGATTGTAAAAATGACCAGAAAAATGGTTGTTAAACCCCCAAAAATGACAGTTTAAAAAACATTTTGTTTAATATTTTTAAAAACTACAATGTCTTTTTGAACAATTCTTTTTGTAACCTGTACCCACTATTCTTCCTAACATATGTAGCAATTTTGGTAGCAACAGCATGTATGTTGGCTTTGCTATTCACCGGCAAATCGGCACAAAAGTATAAGTAAATTACACGTAAATTCATGCGTAATTACGAATGGTAACAATTGGCTACGAAATTAAGGATGCTATTCCCCCGAAAATTCACATTATGATTACGATGTGTAATTGTGTATTATGATGCGTAATTATGCATGGGCGTAATTTCTGCTCATCACTACTGCAGATCATAACATCCAGTGCAAAGAAAACTTAAGCAAATGTGATTAAAATAGATGCAAACCTTGAGCAGTTGCCCAGAGCACCCATTCGTAATCCTTGACCTGGGCATCTGCTTCACCTTTGCACCTGTTTTATACCTGGTTTGCTCCAATTTTCATAGCCCAGGTTTAGATATGTCCAACCTAAAGAGTGGCGCCAAATAGGTCACACTTTTTCCCTTGGAAGAGCATCTAAAATCACTGATTTATAGTAGTGCTGTAGCCTTATGTTTACAGTCACGGCGCACAGTGTTTTTTTCATAGTATATGTATGAAAGCAGTTTTTGGCAAATGCGGGTTTACTTTCCTTTAAAGTGAACCTAAAGTCAGGAATAAAAAATGAGTTTAACTCACCTGGGGCTTCCCTCAGCCCCCTGAAGCTGATCGGTGCCCACGCTGACTCCATCAGATGTCCCTGGACCGACCGGCGGCGACTTCCGGTTTCGCCGTCACCGGCCGACAGGCTGGGAATGCGAGTGATTCTTCGCGTTCCCAGCCAGCGCCCCCTATGCTGCTATTGCGGCCTCCCTATGCTATTCTGGCTGGGAACGCGAAGAATCACTCGTGTTCCCAGCCTGTCGGCCGATGACGGCGAAACCGGAAGTTGCCGCCGGCCGGTCCAGGGACATCTGATGGAGTCAGCGTGGGCACCGATCAGCTTCAGGGGGCTGAGGGAAGCCCCAGGTGAGTTAAACTCATGTTTTATTCCTGACTTTAGGGTCACTTTAAGGGCCCCTTCACACTTACTGCGGTCCCTTGTATCATATTAAAGCTTTGCAGAAGTAATTATAGGCCTATTGGGCTATCACATTGAGTGTGGTGCAACACAGTGGGTCCCGTCATGACAATGCAAGAGTATCTTATGCGTTATCTGTGTTTCATGCTGAAGTGAGGTATACTTTCATTGAAAAGTATGCCTCACTGTATGGTCGCAGTGGTAATGTGTGGTGTGACCTTTTTGGAATACTTGAAATGTGAAAGGGGCTTCCACTAACCTGGAAAATCAAAAAATGTAAAATATTTTACATTTTACAATTTCTCGTCGTTCTTTAACCGAATCCGGACCGACGTAGTATGAATCTATGTCTAGCAGGTGGTGCTGCGCCCCTGACTGGACGTAAACTCTACATCGCATTGACTGCGCATACCCACCGTTTACTACCGATCACGCCGCTCTGTCCTCGCCGCAATTTGCTCGCCCTGCCATCTCTATGATGGCAGAGCACTGTGAGGCGGACAGGAGCAGTTTTCATTGGCTCCTGGCCCTGTCATCACTATAAGCCAATACCATTGGCTTACATTGATTGACAGGGTCAGGAGCCAATGAAAGCGGCTCCTGACCGCGCACAGCGCTCTGCCGTCATAGAGAACGCAGAGAAAGGAGCCTGCGGCGGGGTGACCGGCAGGAGTGGCAGATTTTTGCGGCGAATTCGCCGAAAGCGCCGTTTTACTGTACCAGCAGCCTCTGGTCGTTAAGGAGGCAGAGGCTGCTGGTACCGAAGTGGTTAATGAATTCACCCTTATTAGCTCTAACTTTTCTATGTTTTTTTTTTTTTTGTTATGCTTATACTTAACTTTATAATAATATTTGGAGGCCAGGCTATGTCAATTTTCTAAACATTTATTTTTTAATAGAGCCTTAATAAAAGATTTGTATTACTCGAGGGTACATGATGAATGATAAATGTTATATTTAGCAGTGAATATGATAGTTTACTTGCTAAATATATTTGGGATGAAAATGCTGAATATTTTTTAGATCAAAAAGAATGTAAACTATTCATCAGCACCTTTGCAGCGTTAGTTCACAACAGACCGTGTATCAGGAACTAGAAGACTAAACTGCTTGACATTTTGAAAGATTTGTGACTCCTAAGATATCTGTGTCGAGCAGAAAATACTATGATATGAATGCAAGCAAGTAGGATCCTGCTCAATTGCTCTAGGCTGAGTAGCTGTTTGCTGCATAACTGAAAAGCATAGTTTATCAATTACTTAAAGCACTCTCTATTTTCATCAGAAGGATACAATATATTTATTGTAGACTAAGGGTGAATATAGGGATAATGTATTTAAGTAAGCTTAGATGGGTCTACTTTCTGTACTGGACAGTGTAATAAGGCTTCATATACAAGTTTACCAAGGGAGCAGTTACCAAATGCTTAGTAATGCCACACATTTCCCAGTCTTTAAATGCTAAGCATTAACTGCAAATTATTTACAAAAGGGTCATCAGAATTGCTGGATTAGCATTTTTTAGACCGTTGAGGACCGGACTAGCAAAATTAAGCACAACTGTACCTGGGTACACTATGCTTATTATATTTAGCCAAGTAAAACATGGCTCACATCAAATAAACCATGTGTCATGTAATATGTGCAGCTGTCATATGCTCTACAGTGCACTGTAGTAAACAGAGAAAATATGTACCAGGCAATAGTATAGTTATAAAGTTTAAAAGGGCACAGTAACTAGGTTTAGAGAGGGACCAAATAATAGGTATAAGTGACCCCAAAAAATGTAATAGTGGTGCATGTCACTCAAATAATATAATTAGGTGGAATATCCCCAAACATTAATAGGAAGAATGCCTTGAAAAACACAATCAGGCAGAAATGTAATGTGCACTGCCAATGCAATCAAATGCTTCCTATAATTGCAAACCAACTTTTTGCATGTTTTCACAGGTATTATTGCCCATTCATCTTTAGCAATAAGCTCCAAATCTTTCAGGTTGGAGGGTCTACTTGCCATCACCCTGATCTTTAGCTCCCTCCACAGATTCTCAATTAGATTCAAGTCAGGACTCTTGCTAGGCCCCTCCAAAACATTAATGTTGTTGTCCTTTAACCATTTCTTCACCACTTTTGGTGTGTGTTTTGAGTCATTGTCATGCTGAAATGTCTACTGGTGCCAAGGCCAAGTTTCTCTGCAGGTTGCCTGATGTTGTCATTGAGAATTCTCATGTATTGCTTTTTTTCATGGTTCTGTTTACTATGATTAGGTTCCCTGGTTCATTGGCTGAAAAACACCCCCAAAGCATTAGGTTCCCACCACTAAATTTGACAGTGGGGATGGTGTTCTGTGGGTTGAAGGCTTCTCCTTTTTTATGCCAAATGAATGAAACATCATTGTGACCAAACAATTCAATATTTATATTTTTTCATCTGACCATAACACAGAAGACCAGAAGTCTTCTTCTTTGTCCAGATGAGCATTTTCAAAGGCCAAGCGAGATTTTGTGTGCCTTATCTGGAGAAGGGGCATCCTCCTTGGTCTGCATCCGTGAAACCCAGCAGTGTGCTGTGTCTGTTGGATTGTCTGCATTGAGACATTGCCACCAGCAGAGCCCACATTCACCAGGATGGCCTTGGTGCTGGTGGTGATCCTTGGATTCTTTTTCACCTCTCTCACTATCCTCCTGGCCAGAACAGGTGTCACTTTCGGCTCCTCTGAGACTTTCCACAGTGCGGAACATCTTGTATTTTTTAATAATACTTTGCACTGTAGCCACTGGAACTTAAAAACATTAAGAAATGGCCTTGTAGCCCTTTCCTGACTGGTGAGCAACCACAATGCACAGCAGCAAGTTCTCACTGAGCTCCCTTGTCTTAGCCATAACCGTCCACAAAATAACTGCAGAGAGCTGCTGTTTTTCACCTCTTGAGTTGATTAAAACAGCTGTTCCAAATTAATCAGTGTAATTAGGATGCTTTAGAACAGCTTGGACTATTTGGAATGGTATAGAACTTTGGATTTTTCCACAGACCGTGACAGTTTGTGAAGGGTATGAATAATTTTGGACTAGACACTTTTTGCTCAAATGTAAATAAAAGCTGAGAAATGTTGTTTTTTCCCCCGCCACAATAATGCCTCTTGTACATTGTCTTATTATCTTTTGGGAGACACCTATGTAATTTCCCATCAAAAAATTACTTGCTGGTTGAATAAAAGTAAAGTCAAAATTTGCCAGGGGTATGAATAATTATGGGCAACACTGTAGGTTAGTCTCTGCTAGAATAACGAGTCACAGTTGGGCAGTAAATTGTATAATTGGGGACGGAGTTTGTAAGAACAGACCTAGGGATCAGGGTAAGTACATTTTTCAGAGTCCCACAATGATGGAGGGCATTTTCCCAGAGGGCCCAATTTTTGGTTTGAAGGATTCCACCAGTATCTGATCATGTCTAAAATACATGCCTGTTGATATTGTTGAAGGTTTGGGAGGCCAAAACCAACTTGGTAGGAAGGGATAGTTAAAGTGGACACAAATTAAAAATACAAGATTTCATAAATAAAATCTATTTTCTAAATTATAATAATAAATAGCAGCCTTTTTTGGCTGCATGATGACAAATATAAAATATTTAACATTTATTGGAGAAACCCCTCCCTTCCTTTCATATTGCCGGGACAGAATCCGGCAAACTGGTGGACTAGGGTTATACAGGTGGCAGCCATTAGCAATTCCTCCTTTGCCAGACACCTTGTCTGGCAAAGGAGGAATTGCTAATGGCTGCCACCTGTATAACCCTAGTTATGAAAAGAGAAGGGTGAAAAGTATGCACTGAAATGCTCATAGGCTTGAAGGAGTGTTTATTTATCTTTGTATGTGTCAGAGTGGTGCAACTAAATATTTTGAATTACAAAAATGTTTGGTTTGGGTCCGCTTTAATGTGGTGTATGCTATTCTATGACATTTTTTCCCCATATGAAGGAAGGAAGCACTTTTTTCATTTCTTTAAAGAATTTATTAAGTTAAAGGTAGTAGTGCAGCACTCTCCTTTTGCTTCCAGTAGGATGTGCCTCGGTCTGTCTGCCAGCACTGCAGAAATGTCCAAAGATGAGAAGAATAACGGCACCATCCGTATTCTTTGCTCTTTTATTGCATAAGTAGATTAAACATAGCCATCAGCAACGTTTCGGAGGAACACCTCCTTTGTCAAGCAAGGCATAGTATAAATACATGGTTTAATCGTATCATTTATATACTCACATGTCTGGGCGAGCGGCCTATCAAGTGCAGTAACACAACTGCCCAATCACATTTGTCCATATTACAATCGGACCTGATGGGGAACTCTATGTCCGCTCGTCCATTGGACACTAAGTCTTTCCCCTCCCTCCCTCCCCACGTCTCCATGCAGGAGCCGTCTCCGCTACCCAGCACCTGCACAATGACACTCGTGCGGCGTCACCCCGCCCGCCCAAGGTGGACCTGACGGGGAACCGCATCGAGTGACGTGGTACGCAGGCGGCAGTTATGCCGCGTACGCCTCCATCATTGCGCAACCAGTGAGATCGGTCCCGGACACAGAAGCTCCGCCCCAAAAGGCCGAGTCCTGCGTCCAGCCGCTCCCACCTCGTTGTTACTAGGGCGATGGATATGCAGAGATGCCACCCGCACTAGAAAGTACGTTTATGTATACAGTAGCATATGTTGTTACTAGAAAGAACAAATATGTTTTTTATGCAAATTAAGGGTACGGCCATGGGGTCGAACGTGGCCCCCACCTATGCAAACATTTTCATGGGTGTGTATGAAGACATGTACGTATACACCAATTCATTGTTCAATCGCAAATGAATCTAATATGCTGCTGATTGAAATCAGAGGCCACCTCCAACACATATTTGACAGCCTCTACACCCCCATCATGATTATTTTTATTTTATTTTTATTTTCATTATTATTATTTTCCCTTATGTTATTATTTCTGTTGTCAATCATTTACAGGCTTCTATTTGGATCCTCTTCTTGTTATAACTCTCCCTATATATTAATCTGTCCTTATAGATACATATTTGTTCTTTCTAGTAACAACGTATGCTACTGTATACATAAACGTACTTACTAGTGCGGGTGGCGTCTCTGCATATCCATCGCCCTAGTAACAACGAGGTGGGAGCGGCTGGACGCAGGACTCGGCCTTTTGGGGCGGAGCTTCTGTGTCCGGGACCGATCTCACTGGTTGCGCAATGATGGAGGCGTACGCGGCATAACTGCCACCTGCGTACCACGTCACTCGATGCGGTTCCCCATCAGGTCCGCCTTGGGCGGGCCGGGGTGACGCCGCACGAGTGTCATTGCGCAGGCGCTGGGTAGCGGAGACGGCTCCTGCATGGAGACGTGGGGAGGGAGGGAGGGGAAAGACTTAGCGTCCAATGGACGAGCGGACATAGAGTTCCCCATCAGGTCCGATTGTAATATGGACAAATGTGATTGGACAGTTGTGTTACTGCACTTGATGGGCCGCTCGCCCAGACATGTGAGTATATAAATGATACGATTGAACCATGTATTTATACTATGCCTTGCTTGACAAAGGAGGTGTTCCTCCGAAACGTTGCTGATGGCTATGTTTAATCTACTTATGCAATAAAAGAGCAAAGAATACGGATGGTGCCGGTCATTCTTCTCATCTTTAAAGAATTTATTAGGAATGGGGATAGAGATCATTCAGAATAAATATAGAATTTTAGGTGTTAATTGCATTTTGTAGGCTGCAACTTTCCCTGATGGGAAGAGCTCGAAATTAGCGATACTTGTTAACTCGGTTTTCCAGTTTTCCAGTTGTGTAGATAAAATAAGTTATAACCCTATAAATTCCCTTCTCTTAGTAATGAATTGGCCCTGCTGACTAAAAAATAAGATAATAATGATTTATTGAAAAACACAAAAAAGAGAAATTCCTTTTTTGACCCTTTGAAAGGAAATATATTGCTAACTTGTTGCAGGATTATTATCAGCCATGTTCTTTATATGCTATCATAAAACTGGATAGTTATGGCTCAGTAATATATGTGAAATTTAGTACAGTATTGGTGTGCTGTTGGACTGAAATGCTTTAAAGTTTTTTTTTTTGTTTTTTTTTTAAAGACGTGTACTCTCTGCATTCCACATTAGTTCCCCAGGCAATGATTGATCAATTAACAAAGGATTGAAGATTTCCCTGAAAAATAAGTTTGGCAGTGATGTAGCTAAATGCATTTCGATGCTCACTCCAGGGTTCTCTGCATCACTAGAGTAACTAATAAGTTGGAAAGGGAATCCCAGGTATTACTGGGAGGAAGGAGGCACCCCAAGATGTGATGTGTGAAAAGGATAATGTAAGCTGGATAAAACATACATAAATAGGCTTACCTCTAAAAGAAGTGGCTAGCCCCAAAAAAGTAATAACATTTTTAATAGGCTACCCATTTACTTTTAGAGGTAAGCCTATTTATATATGTTTTATCCAGCTTACATTATCCATTCTACACATTATCCATTCCACACATCACATCTTGTTGGGGCGCCCCTTCCCTCCCAGTAATATCCCACACCAACCCCCTCTGCTCGGGGTGTTGGCCGTGTATGTTGGTTCACGTTGGACACATGCTAGATGTATGTTGCCTGAGGGGAAACGGAAGCCAATCTCTCCGGCGTCATTTGCTTGGTGAAGATTTTACAGATGTGTAGTTAGTCTGCAGGCTAACAAGTTGTTCTGTTGCAATGTGGGGAGCGGCACAGATGTTATCTTACCCGGCGGGTGAGACAATTATGGAGGAGGAAGCGACGGCCAAATTGATACGCCTGGCGGATTGCTGGCGGGCAGTCAGGGGCAGCTATATACATACCAGATTATCATCAGAGAGGGGTCATTATTGACTGCCTCAGCCAACTGTAAACGAGCACGTGTAAGGGCCTACACACATTCAAATTTGATTGGCCTATTTTACCACTTCAGTGTAGTATGTGGGCCTGCAGATTTTGAATACTATGAACAGATTATGAAGGCAAGATCTCACACTACATTAATGGGGTAAAATTGGCCAATGGTTGGCCAATAAAAACTGGATGATTATATGCACCTTAAGTTTTCCAAGTTGTAGTAAATGTGCTTGCACTTTGTATACATATTGACATTTAAACAATCCAGAATGTCTGCATCTGCTTTTTTTAACCAGCTAAATGTATATCAACCCTGCACCTGACATTAATTTATACCCATTGTCTTGAATGGCCATTTGCAGTAGCACATTTCTTTTTGATTTTTGATTATGGAAAATCATCAAAATCTGTTACCTTAGACATCTTCAAGCTTGATTTTTTTTCCAGTACTCTTGGACCCCTATCATATAGAATAAAGAACCATACCTTTGTATACAATTTACTATTTATTCTATTTTATACTTAGACAGTTTAAAACTTACTTACTTGTCTTCTCCCTCCTTTTTATCCAGATGGCTTTATTCATTTGTATCTATCACTGGTGTTTAGGGCTAGAATTAGTTACACAGGTAAAACACAAGTGAAAATATATTAGCAAGCTGCCCAAAAGGGGCTGGGGGTTCCCAGACCCCCCGCCCTCCCAGTTTGAAAACGAATGAGCCCCAGTAGTAAATTCAAAGATGCGCTCTTCTCTATGCATCTAGCTACTATATTGAACTTACAGGGAGCCATGGGAAAAGTATCTATGCATCTATTGCTAGAGTTTTCTATTACTCCACTGAACTGATCAATGAGAATACTCACCATGAAGGACTCCTGCTCCCTATTGCAGAGCACCTTCCAAGCTAAGGACCATGTGGGCTTGAACAGGCTGCAGAGCCTCATGCTTTCCAACAGAACTGTCCTGGCAATACGAGCCCACATAGGTGACAAGGGGTTGTAAGAGACATGGGAAGGGAGAACACTGATCTTGTTTTTCTCAAATATTTTTTGTCACACAGATACACAAATACTGTATATACTGTACTGGACGTGTTCAAATCCAGACTGAAAACCCACCTGTTCAGTTTGGCATTTGCAGATTTTGTTTGAGTCCTGTGGGAGAAAAGTGCTATAGAAATTTGATTGTTATATATTATACTCATTCATAATGTTACTAACATCAGGTGAGATTCTTTCTCCTATAATTGAATCAAACCCAGTGTGTCATTTTGCTTGTCTCCCCAGATTTAAACCAGGTAGTTCTTTATTGGTTGCTATGCTCACTCATATGTAGCTCTATATGTTTCCTTCCCCCTTGCAGTCTGAACAGCATCATCATGCTGAGGTAAGCAGCAGCATCCCAACCCATAAATCACTCTGCTAACATCATTATTTGGGAAGGTTTAGATTATGTGACCACATTTTCTTTGTTTTATTTTTCTTTGCTTTATGTATTAGGAAATTCTACTTCTATTTTGATCTGTACCTTACGTAGACCTTTGAATATCCATTAGGATAGTTCAATGGCCACTAGGAACTCAACACTATGGTAAATTAAATATGGTAAAAATTACAGCAACTGTTTTATTCAATTTGGCATCATAATTTAGATGTGAGCTTTTTAAATGAATACATATATGTTAGACAGAGCAGGATTTAGTACATTTCCTTAGCTACTGGTTTAGAATTAGAAGGGACACAAAATCGGTATAGTGCTGCCTTGCCAGGTATGTGAGACCCAGAATGCTCTGAGCTCACCATGCTCCTGACTCAGCTGGCATATTGTGTAATGTTGCAGAGGGGCTCCATGAACAGCGGCCTCTTTCGCTTGTTGATCCACTTTAGTAGCACACTCAGCTATTTCCAATCAAACTGTTTATTCCCTCAGAGCATGGCCATTGTCTGCAGCTTGGCTGTTAATGAAATACGTGGCTAGGAAATTGATGCTGTTTGGAAGAGGCCTATTAGGGACACATGGATGGATAGACAATATATTGACAGCTTAAATTCGCAGCTCAGCTGGGTACTTAGATGAAATCTGTCTGGGTAACACTACGATTTGCTTCCCCTTTGTTTTCTATTATTTTATACAGTTACAATGAACCTACAAGTACAAATAAATAGAAGCACAATTTGCAAGATTTGTGTATTTGTTTAAAAGGGTGGGCATTGTGCTGTTGAAAGTGAAGGTAATCAGTCTTGGTAAACTGCATGTCGCTGACATCTATCTGTTACTGTATTGGTAATAACATTTGAATTTCCCTGCCATCTTTCTTATTAATTTTTTTCCATTTACATTGTTTACAATTCTACATTTGAATTGGGGAAAATATGGTATTAGGAGCAATGATGCTTGCTTGTGGTCCATATTGGTAAAGGCAGTGGTGTATATTAATACAGGGCATGCATCATTCAACCTAAGTTAATATACGTTTATGTTATTTTAAATACTTGTCCCTGCCCACATTCTGTTTTGACCTTGCTCTTTTTCTGCTGCTTCATATGCCAGATGTTCCATTTCTTTGGTGGTCATAGGTGCTCTAGGACTTCTAGTAACTTAGCACAATCTTGCTTTCAAACTTTCAGAAGATAGTACTTTTCCTGGGCAAATTACCTCGTTTGTTCGAATGTGTTATTTTGAATTAATTCAGCTTTTAAAATGTAATCGAAGAATAAAGTAGTAGCATAGTGTGTAGGTGCTGCACAGTGGGAGAATGGTGACTCAGATTGTCTTGCCTAAAGTACTTAATAGGTCAGAAACAGCCCTGAAAATAAATGTTCTGAAGATTTCCAAACGTGTTTTTTTTATCAACCTTGTATTAGTTAAATAGTTACTTAAAAAAAAGACATCAAGTACTACCAGGAGAAAAAAACACCACATAAATAGGTAAAAATTAGGTACATTTCTGTCCTGCTTCCTCACATATCCTATGTCTAATGATTTACTTTTTTTCAGCATAGCTTGTTCCTTACCTGCCAGGGAGCAATGTACAAACATTACTACAGCAATACTTTCTGGAATTTAAAGAGGAATGCTTAGCCTCCTAGAAAATCTCTTCTCAACATTCACAAACTTCCTCTGATAAGGTCAACTTTAACATGTTTAAAAATAATACAGTTAAAAGAACTTGCAAATACCTTAAGATAGTTTTTACATTCAGGTGATATCAATGCTCTACTAGCTATAAGACTATTTGGGGATGATTAATGCTGTCATCTGTATCAACTAAAAGTAAGTTACAGACTTTTATTGACAGTACAAGAAAATTACTCAAAGTAAATGTGAAGCAGCACAATCAAAGTATTTGATACTTACCTAAGAAGAGGGAAGGCTCTGGATCCCAGAGTCTGTCTGGTCCTCTCTCCGTCCCATAGTTCCAGTGAAGGACCCTGGTGAAGTTCTTAGACCAGCTTGGTCAAATATGACTTTTCCCTCCTTCAATCTTCAGATGTACTCGTGTCCCTGAGTGTGGGCTTGTGTATTCACAGTATGTATCCACTGGTCTTTAGAAGTGCTCAGGTATGCTAGTACTTTCACATTTTGCAGAGGATTCTCAAAGGTGTGTAAATTCACCAGCAGTGAAACAAGGGGACTGAGCAAGGACTGGAAAGGCTTAATGGGATTCAGAGCCTTCTTTCTTTATAGGTATCAATCTCTTTTTTTGCACCACTTAACATTTACTTTAAAGTGAACCCGAGTTGAAAGTGATGATCCTGCTCATTCTCTGCCTCTAATACTTTTAGCCATAGACCCTGAACAAGCATGCAGGAGATCAGGTGTTTCTGACAATATTGTCAGAACTGACAAGATTAGCTGCATGCTTCTTTCTGGTGTAACTCTATTACACTACGGCAGCCAAATAGAGATGGCGCGAACGGTTCCCGGCAAACTTCCGATGGTTCGCGATCGAGGAGAACAGCAAACTTTAGGAAGTTTGGTTCACCCCTATAATGCACCATTAGGGTCAACTTTGACACTGTACATCACAGTCAGCACGCACATTGTAGCCAATCAGTCTACACTCCCTCCTGGAGCCACTTCCCCCCTTATAAAAGGCAGTAAATAGAGAAGGGACAGCTACTGCTGCAGAATCTCATAGGGAAAGATTAGTTAGGCTCTTGTGGGCTTGTTAGCTTGCTCCTTGCTGATTCTTATTGCTAAAATAGCACCCCACAACAGCTCTTTTGAGAGCTAATCTTGTTCTTGTGATCTATTTTTTTTCTGTGTGTCCCACTGACACTTTATTATTATTATTTTTATTTATTGTATTTATAAAGCACCAACATATTACGCAGCGCTGAACATTTGTGTTACAAAGACACCCTTGATAATTCATACTGTATGTGTGCCACTGCCAGGCCCAGCACATTCAGTGACTACCTGTGTGTGTGACAGGTACACATTTTAATACCCATTACTGCATATACCTACCTACCTGTTGTTCACAGTGCACCCAGCTACCTACGTGAGTTGAGCGCACACAGTGTCACTGTGCCTGTCCGCTACCTGTCTGTGTGTGACAGGTGCACATTGTAATATTGTATTAGTCAAGTCAGTGCATACCTTTCACTTCATCCCCCCCCCAATATGGAAACAATGGACAAAACAGGCAGAGGTAAAGGCAGACCCAGAGGAAGGCCACCCGGCAGGTCTGTGGGAGGTTGTGTTGATGTGATTTTGTGTGGCCCTCGACCAAAGTACAGTGCTCAAAAGAAGGCACGTCCCATCAACTCCCAAGATTGTCAGGACGTGGTTGACTATTTAACACAGAACACATCATCTTACGCAGCCACCAGCACTACTACAAGCACCATATCTGTTGCATTTGACACTTCGCAGGAGTTAATTGGTGGGGAATTAACTGATTCACAGCCATTATTGTTACAACCAGATGAAGGCGCTAAGCAAGTTACCCCACCTCATATGTCTAAGTTAGGCGGCGACACTATGGACGTAACGTGTGAAGATGATGAAGTACATGCTGTTGGTGCAGTTTTGGAGGTGTCTGAGGCAAGCGAAGCTGGGTAGGATGATTATGATGATGGCGAGGATACGGATCCCACGTATGTTCCCAATAGAGATGAACAGGGGGACAGTTCAGAGGGGGAGTCAGAGAGGAGTAGGAGGAGACAAGTTGCTGAAAGAAGCAGGGGGAGCTCGTCGTCAGAAACAGCTGGTGGCAGTATCCGGCGGCATGTATCGCCACCTATGTACAGCCAGCCAACATGCTATTCAACGTCAGCTGCTGATGCCACCATAGTGCTATCACCCCAGGGGGGCTCAGCGGTTTGGAAATGTTTTAATGTGTCTGCCCACCCTCCTTCTCCTCTTCCTCCTTCAGGTGCAGCATCTTCAGCCGCTTTCTCCCTTGCATCTTCACAGCCACCCACCTCCACTCCGCCTCTGCCCTTGAGCAGTTCCTGCTCCTCTGCTCACAGCAGCCAGGTGTCCGTGAAGGAAATCTTTAAACGGAAGAAGCCAATTTCTGCCAGTCACCCCCTAGCCCGGCGTCTGACAGCTGGCGTGGCGGAACTGTTAGCTTGACAGCTGTTACCATACAAGCTGGTGGACTCTGAGGCCTTCTGTAAATTTGTGGCCATTGGGACACCACAGTGGAAGATACCAGGCCGCAATTACTTCTCTAAAAAGGCGATACCCAAACTGTACCGTGAAGTGGAGAGGCAAGTGGTGTCATCTCTGGCACACAGCGTTGGGTCAAGGGTCCACCTGACCACGGATGCCTGGTCTGCCAAGCACGGTCAGAGACGCTACATTACTTACACAGCCCATTGGGTCAACCTGGTGACCAATGGCAAGCAGGGAGTACGTGGCTGTGCAGCGGACCAACTTGTGACACCTCCAAGGCTTGCAGGCAGGCCTCCTGCCACCTCCTCTCCTCCTGCTACATCCTCTTTGCTGTCATCCTCCTCCTTGGCTGAGTGGCAGTTCAACTCTGCTGGTGCTGTGATCGCCTCTCCATCTACACAGACCCAGCTCCCCAGGGCCTATGCTGCATGCCAGATAGACGGTGTCACGCCATTTTAGACATGTCTTACCTCAAAGCGGAGAGTCACACTGGACCAGCTCTCCTGGCATCTCTTAACAAACAGATGGATCAGTGGCTGACCCTGCACCAGCTGGAGATAGGCAACATGGTGTGTGACAACGGCAGCAATCTCCTTTCCGCTTTGAATTTGGGCAAGCTGACACATGTACCCTGCATGGCACATGTGATGAATCTAGTTATTCAAAGATTTGTGTCAAAGTACCCAGGCTTAGAGGACATCCTGAAGGAGGCCAGGAAGTTGTGTGGGCATTTCAGGCGGTCTTACACAGCCATGGCGCGCTTTTCGGACATTCAGCGGAGAAACAACTTGCCGGTGAGACGCTTGATATGTGATAGCCAGACTCGCTGGAATTCGACCCTGATCAAGTTCTCTCGCCTGCTAGAACAGGAGAAAGCCATCACCCAGTACCTGTATAATTACAGTAAAAGGACACAATCTGGGGAGATGTGGATGTTCTGGTCCCCGAACTGAACACTCATGCGAAATGCATGCAGGCTCATGCAGCCATTTGAGGAGGTGACCAACCTGGTGAGTCACAGTGAAAAGAGTGAGAATGCGTAGAATGGTGGATCAAGCTGTGGAGGAGCGTGAAGAGGAACAGTTACGGCAGGAACAGTTGTGGGAGCAATTTTCATCAGAATCAGATGTTTCCTCAACACCTGCAGCAGCACAGAGGGGGGAGGAGGAGGAAGAGTTGTGTGTGGAAGAGGAGTCAGAATCTGATCATGAGGAAGGTGTTTCTTTGGAGGAGGAGGAGAAGGAGGCGGTGGCAGATGAACAACCACAGCAGGCATCGCAGGGGGCTTGTGCTGCTCGACGTTCCCATGGTATTGTTTGTGGCTGGGGGGAAGAGGAGGACTTACCTGATGTCACTGAGGAAGAGCAAGAGGAGATGGATAGTACGTCTGGATCCAACTTTGTGCAGACGGCGTCTTTCAGCACGATCCAGCCTGTTGAGGGACCCCCGTATAAAAAAACTCAAGGGGAATGAGCTGTACTTGGTGGCCACGCTACTAGACCCTCGGTATAGGCACAAAGTGGTGGACATGTTACCAACTCACCAGAAGGCAGAAAGGATGCAGCGCATGCAGAACAAGCTGGCAACTATGCTTTACAATGCGTTTAAGGGTGATGTCACAGTACAACGCAATGAAGGTACCACTGCCAGTATTCCTCCTCCCATGTCCATGCAGGCAAGGACAGGACGCTCCAGCGATCTCATGGTGATGTGAGACATGCAGACATTCTTTAATCCAACGCCTCGACTTAGCGCTTCCAGATCCACCCTCCACCACTGCCTTGACCGGCAGGCCTTAAGTGTGGATGTAGACACTGTGAGCAGCGATGAACCCTTGGACTACTGGGTGCGCAGGCTTGACCTGAGACCAGAGCTGTCCCAAATTGCCATCCAACTTTTGTCTTGCCCTGCCTCAAGTGTCCTGTCAGAAAGGACCTTCAGCGCAGCTGGAGGCATTGTCACTGAGAAGAGAAGTCGCCTAAGTCACAAAAGTGTTCAGTACCTCACCTTTATCAAAATAAATGGGGCATGGATCCCAGAGGGCTACAGCCCGTCCAAAGACTAAGTCAGTCCCCACACACAGCATCTCTTCCTGCACGCTGTGTGACTGCCTGCCTGCCCCAAGACTAAGTTGCCCCCCACACAGCACCTCTGACCGCAGGCCGCTTGACTGCCTTCTCTGCCACCACCAACAGAGTCCAGGACTCCAGGCGGATTCCTGAATTTTTTAGGCTGCTGCTAGCACTATAATCATTTTTCTGGTGCGTGTACATGCCAGCCTAATTTTTCTGGCTGCACTGCGGTTGCAACAACAAAACAAAAGGCATGTACATGTGCCCATTCCCCTTCGTGATCATTACCTTGCCGCAGTGAAGGGGCTTGCGTATCACAATGAAGCAATGACCGTCGGCTATATGAGTGTCTCTGGGGTTGGCACACCAAAGATAATAAGGTCATTGCTTCATTATGGACAGACCAAATTTGATCAGCTGGACAGTCACTGTTCTGACATTCAGCTACCTCAGCCCGGCGACCATATGGGCTGGAAAGCCGTCATCACCTGCACTCTCGTCATGGTGCGCACCAGTCCAGCACGGCCGTCACTACACAAACAGCTGTTTGCAGTCACTGCATACCTTTCACTGCATCTTTGACTGTACATTGTATTATACCTGGCAGTATACCTTTCACTTGAATGGATGGCAGACTTGGCCTCCATAACAGATTCTCGTTAAAGGATTTAAAGTTGATTCATCTCACATATACAGCAGGGCCTCAAAGTCCTCCTGTATTGTTATTTTTGGTCACTACCTCGGGATGTGCATGCCATACCTGCTGCCTTCCTTGGATGTGTGGTGGTAGCCGTTACTACTCCTTTGCCCACAGCATGCCTGCTGCCTTCCTTGGATGTGTGGTGGTGGTAGCCGTTTCCTAGGCTCCCACTCTAGACCGGAAACGAACCAGGATTCCCCAGCCATTACCCGTGGTCACTCACAATGGCAGACTTGCTCTCGATGCAGGTACTGAACAGCAAGCAGAACAAGTATTTAAAAAAATAGATGTAAGCTTTAACAATGGTAGAGAAAAAACCATTGAAAGTTGATAAGGCAGTCAGACATTACCTGACATCACTGAGTGAGGAAGAGCAATCTCGTCATGGTGCGCACCAGTCCAGCACGGCCATCACTACGCAAGCAGCTGTTTGTGGTGCGTTACACAGTGAGTTTGGTGTGTCAGTGTGAAGCAGTACTCTAATTACACTCTCTGATCCATGTATACACACGCAAGATGTTTTGAAGCACTTTAGGCCTGCAATTTAGCATTCAATGTGATTTCTGCCCTTAAAATGCTGCTTTGCATCCAATCCAGATTTTTCCCTGGGACTTTTGGCGTGTATCCCACTCTGCCATGCCCCCCTCCAGGTATTAGACCCCTTGAAACATCTTTTCCATCACTTTTGTGGCCAGCATAAATTTTTCTATTTTTCAAAGTTCGCCTCCCCATTGAAGTCTATTGCGGCTCGAGAAAGTTTGCGCGAACTGAACTTTCGTGGGAGGTTCGCGGACCTAAAATCGGAGGTTTGGGCCTTTTCTACAGCCAAATGTATCAGCAGGGCTGCCAGACAACAGGTATTGTTTAAAAGGTAATAAATAGGGCAGCCTCCATACAGGGGCAAAATTAGTCTTAATAGGGCCCCCCTGCAAAAATGATAGCATGGGGCCCCCTTGGTCCCTGAACCCCATGAGGTTCACATGATTGCGAGCCAGTGAAAGGCAGCAGAGAGTGTTCTGCTGTGAAGCAATGTCTAGAAGCAGGATAAAATTACAGACGTCCTACTACTAGCTGCTCTGCGTGGGTAGGGACTTTTTTCTGTGACCGAACGGGGAGGTTTTCTTGCTAATGGGCTGCACTTGTGGTTGGGTAGAGGAAGGAGGATGGGCACCCAAAGCCTCTGGACCCCCCTGTGATGGCAGGGGTCCATGCCTCCATATCACTCCCACCTTGGGTTCACTTTAAATGCTAACTGGACCAACAAGGATAAATGCTGTTTCATTTGGTCCATTCAAATAGACTAGACATTTTATCAAGGATTTGGGAAAACAACATGGAAAATGGCAATTACAATGTGGTAACAGTTAGATGTAATATTGCCTATAATAGAGCTTTGAACAAAGCAAAGGTCCTACTACCTTTATGAATTAGAAAAGTCAACCTTAAAGTGAACCTTAACTCAGAACTTCCTCTCTGCTCTAAAAGATATGCAATGTAACGATCGGTGTAACACAGAGAGGGTCTGATTACCGGTGAACTGCAGTATCCCCGAGAATACAGAATATACCCGATTATTGATGATCTGCAGTATCACCGATAATCAGATATATCTGCTAACCTCTGGACACCTGAGATAACAAGTGAGTGTTAAGTGCAACAGCAATACCTTGAGTACTGCACAGAAGTATGTTCCTTCCGTTGGCCTAGACTCTCCCGGGGGAGGAGCTAGGCTAAGAGTAGGAAGGACAGAGTGTGAGTGACACCAGAGAGAGGGTGTCACTAACAGGTCTGGGAACTGCCTCTAACAGTAAGGCCAGTTCTCGAGGTCGGGCAAGCCAGGTCGTTAACACACAGACAGATAAGGTACAGATTCAGGAGACAGATACGGAATCCGATGAACAGGCAGGGTTTGGCAACGGAGTATCAGAATAGCAAGGTACAGAATCAGGAGGCAAATACAGAGTCCAGGAACGAGCAGAGTTCGGCAACAGGATATCAGAAATAGCAAGGTACAGAATCAGAGTTCAGAGGAATAGTCAGGCAGGCAGAAGGTCATAACAAATAATACAATTCAATATTCCTAATGCTAAGGTGTTAGCTCCTTGATGTCAACACCTTTAGAAACTATGCTAGAACACAGAAACAGACAAGGCCTGAGTGCTACCACGTAGTGATCGCAACGGCAGACACCAGAGAAATGACCAGCACCCAGTATATATACTATAGCGCTCTCCAGTGCCACCCTTAAGTGGTGGACCAATGGAAGGTGGTAAAAATGTCAGCTGACCAGCTTGGTCAGCTGACTCTTCTCTGGCTGTCATATAAGCTCTGCCTCTCAGCGCGCGCGCACGTCTTTCTGAACCTGTGTGGACTAGCAGTCCCAGCCACACCAGACATGTTTTGCAATGTATCCGCTGATTCGGGCGCGGGGGCCGCCGCACTGCTCTCCAAGCAAGCGGCGGCTTCCCTGCATCCAACCACAGTGTCAGTAGTATTGCTATGCACGCAATCCGCCGCGTCCAACGCGGACTCCACCGCTCTGCCCATGCGGCATGCGGCGGTTTCTTCGCCGCCATGTTGGACGCGGAAACAGCCGCCTCACTCTGAGCACTTGCGGCGACTTTTCCGCGTTTCCTCACATGCAACAGCTGAGCACAATAATGATAGGTTGGTAGTAACACCTGGCTTCAGGTTGAATTAAATGGCACATGTGTGACGGCGCGTGTGTTGGTGTGATTCTTATATGGATAAATTAAAACAGCTTTATGATTGCCACCCAATTTATGAGTCTGCTGTCTTTATGGCTACATTATCCACTTTCATGCTTGATTTTAAATGATTGAATTTATGTTGTCATGTCCCATTTTCATCAAGTATAAAAGATATTTTTTTGTCTGAATTTTTGTATTAATAAAAGCTTGTTTGTGTACATTAAGGTGGCTCATGACCCATATATGCTAGAACCTTCTTTAACTATTTTTAGCCCTGCCCATTATCATCTTTGGGTAAGGTGTTGATGGCATCAGACACTGGCTGTATTCTTTAATATTTTTTAGACCAGTTTAACTTACTTGGGGCTTCTCCCAGCCCACTGTAGTCCTCCTGGTCCCTCGCTGTCATTCTGTTCTTTTCTCTTCTGCCGCTGTGCTCCTCCGAAAGCTGGCCGCCTGGGAGCAGTTGGCACATGCATAGTAGCAAGTTTTATAAACTGCACAAGAGAAGAGCTCTCCTGGCTACAGGATCGCAATCAGGAGGCACACGGCCCGGGTCCACACATGCAGCTTTCAGAGGAGCACAGCAGCTGAAGGGAGAAGAGCGGAACAATGGTGAGGGACCAGAAGGACTGCATGAGGCTGGAAGAAGCCCAGGTAATTTAAACTGGCCAACTTTATTCCTCTTTAGGTTCCCAACAAACAGCTCAAGAACTAATTACTTCTTCTAGACAGTTATAGCAAATTACAGGGCAAGGCCATAAACATTTTGTTAGTTATATTAAGGCAAATGTAAGAAAAAAAAAAGTAAATTAAACAAGAAAGAAAGCTGCGAGTATAGGATTTCTGTACTTTTGGGCAGGGTACTTGATTGTGGAAGATCAAACTGAAGCTGAGACATTAAATGCATGTTTTTTTCTGTCTTTGCAAAAGAGATGTCTATTGTCTCATAGTACAGCTGTGGGTTATTTCCACTCAGCCTGCGGTCTCTGTTACCTACAAAGCCATTCAGAGTCTGACTAAACCATGTAAATAGTTAGTAATTTTAACTACTTAAGGGCCATAATGATTTAAATCTACGCCCTGTTTTGGTGGGCTCCTAGCTGGCAGGGCGTAGATTTCAATCACCGCCCGCACTGCAAATCCACCGTTTCCGTTGCACCCCGCCGATCGCTCCGCTCAAACCCGATGTCTCTCACTGCAGCTCACTAGCTCTGCCTGTTTCTATGATGGCAGATTGCATGTTATTGAGCAAAATAATTATTTTATCCTATATGACACAAACAGAATTTTCACTCCCACAGACTGGTTATGTGCTCATGTGGCATACAGATTACAATGAATCAATCAATAAATTACAGATAATACTGATCTGAATTCCTTATGTGTATAAAGCACACCTGTCCACAGAATCAGTTTCTTCTAAGGAGGTCTGGGAGAAGATTGTAGACCTGCACAATACTGCAAGTCCATTAGCAAGTGTCTTGGTGAGAAGGTGACAACTGCTGGTACAATTTTTCAATAACACCAGAAAAATAAAATGTTCATTGGCTACCTTTGGTTTGAAGCTCCTTGAAAGGTCTCGCCTCATGAGTTGGGGATGATCATGAGCAAGGGGAGGGATCAGATGGGAGGAGCAACTAGATGGGAGGAGCTTGTTAATGATCTGAAGGCAGTTGGGACCACAGTCACCAAAAAAAACATTGGTAACATACTAATCCGTAATGGATTGAAATCTTGCAACACTTGCAAGGTGCCCTCAAGAAGGCACATTTAAAGAACCAAAATCTCTGTTGAGATTTGTACATAGATGATGAGGTGCTACAAGAAACATCTTACCATTCTGCTGTCTATGAAGTGTTTTTCCACAAATATATATATATATATATATATATATATATATATATATATATATATATATATATATACACATACATACATACATACATATATATATATGGTGTGGTGGTGTACACATGAGAAGTGGAACAAAAATCATACATGATTCCAAATATTTTTTACAAATAAATAACTGCAAAGTGGTGTGTGCATAATTATTCGGCCCCCTTTGATCTGAGTGCAGTCAGTTGCCTATAGACATTACCTGATAAGTGCTAATGACTAAATAGAGAGCACCTGTGTGTAATCTAATGTCAGTACAAATACAGCTGCTCTGTGAGGGCCTCAGAGGTTGTCTAAGAGAATATTGGGAGCAACAACACCGTGACGCCCAAAGAACACACAAGACAGGTCAGGGATCAAGTTATTGAGAAATTTAAAGCATGCTTAGGCTACAAAAATATTTCCAAAGCCTTGAACATCCCACGAAGCACTGTTCAAGCGATCATTCAGAAATGGAAGGAGTATGGCACAATTGTAAACCTACCAAGACAAGGCCATCCACCTAAACTCACAGGCCGAACAAGGAGAGCGCTGATCAGAAATGCAGTCAAGAGGCCCATGGTGACTCTGGACGAACTGCAGAGATCTACAGCTCAGGTGGGAGACTCTGTCCATAGGACAACTATTAGTCATGCACTGTACAAAGTTGGCCTTTATGGAAGAGTGGCAAGAAGAAAGACATTGTTAACAGAAAGCATAAGAAGTCTCGTTTGCAGTTTGCCACAAGCCATGTGGGGGACACAGCAACCATGTGGAAGAAGGTGCTCTGGTCAGATGAGACCAAAATGGAACTTTTTGGCCAAAATGCAAAACGCTATGTGTGGCGGAAAACTAACACTGTCCATACACAATCAATCGATTCTGGACTCAACCCTTGCACGAATAATCTTCAGAATTTATTGTAATAATGTATGCGGTTATACAACAGACAAAAAAGCACAACGTTTCGGGCTACATGCCCTTTCTCAAGTGCTTAACCATCTGAACAAACTTAGACCTTCATATAGACACACACATATTGACACACCCCTCCAAAGCATTAAGCGGCGGGCACAAAACTTTACCAGAACATTAACCCTTACTCCTAAAAGGACAACCAATTATCATAAGAAGCACTTTAAACTGAAGTCCTCGTTAAGGCCACTGGGGGACTGCGTCCCCAACCTGTCCATCCACCAGCTTATGGTTGATAATAGCATATCGAATATAGACACTCAGAGTGCCAATGGGAGCCCCTTATGCCCCTATGGTGACAAATCTAGTAATGTCCGATTTTGAGGAGATCCATTTTTTTGGTGATGAGGCGCCCGGGAGCATCCGAGGGTACTGCAGATACTGCAAGGGTTGAGTCTGGAATCGATTGATTGCGTATGGACTGGATTATGATTGGAGGCTTGATGGACCTCCTACGATGATTTGTGACTCCCCGAGATTAACAGAGTGATTCCTGAGGTCTGTGGACAACCCCCGTTTTGTTTGTTGAAAAACTAACACTGCACATCACTCTGAACACACCATCCCCACTGTCAAATATGGTGGAGGCAGTATCATGCTCGGAGGGTGCATCTCTTCAGCAGGAACAGGGAAGCTGGTCAGAGTTGATGGGAAGATGGAGCCAAATACAGGGCAAACTTGGAAGAAAACCTCTTGGAGACTGCAAAAGACTTGAGACTGGGGCGGAGGTTCACCTTCCAGCAGGACAATGACCCTAAACACAAAGCCAGGGCAACAATGGAATGGTTTAAAACAAAACATATCTATGTGTTGGAATGGACCAGTCAAAGTCCAGATCTAAATCCACTCGAGAATCTGTGGCAAGATCTGAAAACTGCTGTTCACAAACGCTGTCCATCTAATCTGACTGAGCTGGAGCTGTTTTGCAAAGAAGAATGGGCAAGGATTTCAGTCTCTAGATGTGCAAAGCTGGTAGAGACATACCCTAAAAGACTGGCAGCTGTAATTGCAGCAAATGTGGTTCTACAAAGTATTGACTCAGGGGGCCGAATAATTACGCACACCCCACTTTGCAGTTATTTATTTGTAAAAAATGTTTGGAATGATGTATGATTTTCGATCCACTCCTCACATGTACACCACTTTGTATTGGTCTTTCACGTGGAATTCCAATAAAATTGATGCATGTTTGTGGCAGTAATGTGACAAAATGTGGAAAACTTCAAGGGGGGCCGAATACTTTTGCAACCCACTGTGTGTGTATATATATATATATATATATATATATATATATATATATATATATTCCATATGCATACTGCCCATAATTATTCACACCCCTGGAAAATTTTTACTTAAAGTTACTTTTATTCAACCAGTAAGTAGAGTTGGGCCGAACCTCCGATTTTAGGTTCGCGAACCGGGTTCGCGAACTTCCGCGGAAGGTTCGGTTCGCGTTAAAGTTCGCGAACCGCAATAGACTTCAATGGGGATGCGAACTTTGAAAAAAAAAATTTATGCTGGCCACAAAAGTGATGGAAAAGATGTTTCAAGGGGTCTAACACCTGGAGGGGGGCATGCCGGAGTGGGATACACGCCAAAAGTCCCCGGGAAAAATCTGGATTTGACGCAAAGCAGCGTTTTAAGGGCAGAAATCATATTGAATGCTAAATGACAGGCCTAAAGTGCTTTAAAACATCTTGCATGTGTATACATCAATCAGGTAGTGTAATAAAGGTACTGCTTCACACTGACACACCAAACTGTTCACTGAACAGAACAGGTATGCAGTGGCGGGTTCACTGAACAGAACAGGTATGCAGTGGCGGGTTCACTGAACAGAACAGGTATACAGTGGCGGGTTCACTGAACAGAACAGGTATGCAGTGGCGGGTTCACTGAACAGTACAGGTATGCAGTGGCAGGTTCACTGAACAGGTATGCAGTGGTGGGTTCACAGTAAAGGTATGCAGTGGTGGGTTCACAGAACAGGTATGCAGTGGTGGGTTCACAGAACAGGTATGCAGTGGTGGGTTCACAGAACAGGTATGCAGTGGTGGGTTCACAGTACAGGTATGCAGTGGTGGGTTCACAGTACAGGTGTGCAGTGGTGGGTTCACAGAACAGGTATGCAGTGGCGGGTTCACTGAACAGGTATGCAGTGGTGGGTTCACAGAACAGGTATGCAGTGGTGGGTTCACAGAACAGGTATGCAGTGGTGGGTTCACTGAACAGGTATGCAGTGGTGGGTTCACAGTACAGGTATGCAGTGGTGGGTTCACAGAACAGGTATGCAGTGGTGGGTTCACAGTACAGGTATGCAGTGGTGGGTTCACAGTACAGGTATGCAGTGGTGGGTTCACAGAACAGGTATGCAGTGGTGGGTTCAAAGAACAGGTATGCAGTGGCGGGTTCACAGAACAGGTATGCAGTGGTGGGTTCACAGAACAGGTATGCAGCCAGGGACAAGCTAAGCCTAACTAATCTTTTCCTATGAGAGAGAGTGTGCAGCAGCTCGCCCTACTCTCACTAATGCAGGCACACGAGTGACCGTAATGGTCGCCACTGCCTGCCTTTTAGTAGGGGGGAGTGGCTAGTGTAGCCTAATTTGCTACACTGTGCCTGCTGACTGTGATGTAGAGGGTCAAAGTTGACCCTCCATGGTGCATTATGGGCGAACCGAACTTCCGCAAAGGTTCGCCTGCGGGACGCAAACGCGAACCACGGAAGTTCGCATGGAACCGTTCGCAGGCGAACTGTTCGGCCCAACTCTACCAGTAAGTAATTTTTTTGATGGGACATTACATAGGTGTTTTCGAAAAGATAATAAGACGATGTACAAGTGACATTTCTCAGCTTTTATTTACATTTGAGCAAAAAGTGTCCAGTCCAAAATTATTCATACCCTTCTCCATATTCAATAGAAAATCCTTTATTGGCTACTACAGCAATCAAATGCTTCCTATAATTGCAGACCAGCTTTTTGCATGTCTCCACAGGTATTTTTGCCCGTTAATCTTTAGCAATGAGCTCCAAATCTTCCAGGGTGGAGGGTCTTCTTACTATCACCCTGATCTTTAGCTCCCTCCAGAGATTCCCAATTAGATTTAAGTCAGGACTGGGCCACTCCAAAACGTTAATGTTGTTGATTGCTAACCATTTATTCACCACTTTTGCTGTGTGTTTGGGGTCATTGTCATGCTGAAATGTCCACTGGTGCCCAAGGCCAAGTCTCTCTGCATACTGCCTGATGTTGTCATTCAGAATCCTCATGTATTGCTCTTTTTTCATGGTGCTGTTTACTGTTATTTGGTTCCCTGGTATATTTGCTAAAAAACTGATATAGCGGGCGCACATGTGCTTTACCATATGCAAATAAGAAAGGTTGTAATAAAATCTTATTTGATTTGAATTTAAATCAGAAGTTTATAAATGATCCTTACATATTCTACTTCCACACACACTCCAATCACACATGCATGGAGGTACTATGCTGTCCTGTAAAATTTAGATAAAATATCTATTTCATGGATCCCAGATAGTTAAAACAATAGATATAAAAAAAGAGGATAATACTGTCTCTCCAAAAAATTGGTACATCCACTGTTGTAATCCAGATAGTGTTAAACCTGGTCACAGTTATATGTCCAAAAAGACCATAATCAAATTTGTGCTCTGCGTAGTAATCAATATATGCTCTGCGTATTGGTCACCAGTACGTTGTTACAATAAATGTCACCTTTAAACGTTCAAGCTTCAGTCACCGCCGACTGTGACCATTCATAATTAGGCTCCACCGAGCAGAATCTCATACCGGCTCCTCCGCAACTCCACGTTAATCCCCAACAGCGTCACCACTCCGGCTCCCTTAGGATCTCGCGGGAACTCGTCGGGTTCTCTAGCAGCACAGATCAGAGCGTCCCTCCATGGTGACGTCACATCTCTCCAGGTTGCTGTGTATTGGCCGGCTCTATTCTGCGTACCACCTAGTACTTAGATCCGGGTATCCTGCGTTTCACAGCGCTTCCTGGATTGGCGGAATTAGCAGATATTTAGAGGAGAGAGCAAATGAGGACCATCAATAGATGGTTCAGATGTTGTAACCTCCGGGTTAAGTACTCAGTAGTCCTTGGGGTGCCCCTTCAGACAAACTGTGATTGACATGTTTCGACAATGACACTTGTCTTGGCGGGTCTTATAGTCACCTGCTTGTTGATAATCTGGAATTCCAATACCATTAAAAATTATTTTTTAGCCAAGGGAATAAACCATCCCCCAAATTATGGGGTAGGAAGAGGGGCTGCAGAGGAGGGAGGGGGCGCAAGACGAAAATACAGGTAAATGCACCAATAAAACCTGGAAAGGGGTATTTTTAACCTTAGTACAGTTGAATTAAAAGAATCAGAAAAAAGCTTATTGGAAAAAGGGCTGAAATTTGCACCGACAGCAAAGCAAAATAAATTTGAAACCTATGTTGATATTAAAAAGTACACGAGAAAATTATGTTTAAAAAAGTATTTCCAGAAGAACCCTATGATACAAAACCAGGATATCAGCTACTTCCAACATACAACCTTAAAAAATCCCTCTCGTTTCCACCCAATAAATGAAATGAGTAAGGAAATTTTATTGTTTGAAAGAAACATAGAAAACGGTCTAAGGAAAATAAAACCCCAACAACCCTTTATGAATAATTTAACTATGAAAGAGAACCAGGCACTTAAGGACCTACAGAACAACAAGCAGGTGACTATAAGACCCGCCGATAATGGGGGTGGGATTGTGGTACAGAATGTAATTTGACTTTAGACGTGAGGCACATAGACTGTTGAACGACACCACTACCTATAGACGTCTAAAGAGTGATCCGAGTAGTTTATTCGCTAAAGAACTGGAGACATTATTAAAGACGGATAAACAGGAGGGAATATTGAATAATAAGGAATTTGAGTTTATTAATTTCGCACATCCACGAACGGCGGTATTTTACCATATGCCAAAAATCCATAAGTCTTTGGTGGATCCTCCAGGTAGGCTGATCGTTTCAGGTATTGGATCATTGACTTCTAATTTATCAAAATATGTAGATATGTTCCTTCAAAAATATGTTAGAGAGACTCCGGCCTACCTGGAGGATTCTAGACTTGTACTGAACCTTCTAAATGGGATGAAGTGGGAAGAGGGATGGATAATGGGCACCTTGGATGTCACAGCACTGTACACTGTTATCCAACACGATCATGGTGTACAGGCAGTGGAGTACTATCTTGCGCAGGATGCAAACTTGAGGATTGAGCAGAAGCAATTTATTGCGGATGCGATAAGGTTTATGCTTGGTCACAATTTTTTTGAGTATGATGAGGAGTGGTTCCTCCAGACGAGTGGGATGGCGATGGGGACCAGGTTCGCCCCGGGTTATGCCAATTTGTATATGGCACACTGGGAGATGATTCATATTTTTGGCCTGTGTGGTCCCGGGGGGAGCCTGGTCCTATGGAAAAGATTTATTGACAACGTCCTATTCGTCTGGAGGGACTCAGAGGATTCTCACCAAAATTTCCTAACGGGAATTAATAATAATAGAAATATAAATTTTACTGGCAGTACTAGCCAGATGACTGTGAATTTCTTGGATCTAAAGATTTACGTGTAAGATCAGATAATAAAAACTAGCACCTATAAAAAACCCACTGATGTTAATGGTTATATCCTCGCCACTAGTTGCGATCTTCCTATATGGCTTAACAATGTCCCTAAGGGTAAATTCATCAGACTTAAGAGGAATTGTACTGATGACAGACAGTATAGGATAGAGAGGGATGAATTAGGAAAACAATTCCAACAAAAGGGGTATGGTGAGGACATCATTGCGAGTGCAAAACATGCGGTGGATCAATTAAATCGTAAGGATCTCCTCACCAAAAGATTTAGAGACACAATCGTTGACCATAGTCTAAAGATCAATCTCAAGTATTGTGCGCAGAGTCACATGGTCAAAAAGTTGAACTCGAGAAACTGGCACATATTGAGAGAAGACAAAATACTTAATGAACTATTGTCTGTCCATCCAGAATTTATATACAGGAAACCAGGCAAAGTAGGTTTAAAAGTGGCAACAGCAGCCATGAATCAAAAGGATAGAGTTCAATCTCAGCTTGGCAGCGGATTTGTGAGGTGTGGGAGATGTAACAATTGCCGTAGTACTCGGGGCTACGGAAAAATAGAAGTGTTAGAGGTCCCACATGGGAAACACAGTATCAGACAGTTGGTGACCTGTGATAGTAAAGAGGTCATATACTGTCTGATCTGCCCATGTGGGAAAAAGTACATTGGGAGAACCAAAAGAGAGCTCCACAAAAGGATAGGGGAGCATTTCAACAATATACGAAAAGGTTGGGAGGAACATCCCCTATCCAAACATTTTAAGAAATGCCATTCTTGTAGTGTATATGATATTATATTTTTTGGGATCGTAGTAATTAAACGAGATCCAAAGGGGGGGGGGGGGGACTTTATAGCTAAGATGTCGAGAGCAGAGAACAGATGGATTTTTGACCTTGAGTCCCTGGCCCAGAAATAGATTTAATGAGGAAATGGAGATCTTTGTTTTTTTGTGAGGGGTATAAAGTTTGATTGATATTGATTGTTATTGAATGGGGAGGTATTATGGTGAGCCTGGGGAGTATGGGTGTCCTGTAATTTAAAAGTGTCCACCTATATAGATATATAATTTTTTTTAAAAATGTTTATATGTAATTTATTCTAATTTATTTTGCCATATATATGTTTATGTCTATGGAATTTTATATTCAGGAGCAAACAGTTTACATTAATTTGGGGATTTAAACATTCTTGCAAGGACGCATGAAATGAGCAAGAGAAATCAGGAATAAGGAAGAGGAGGAGCCTAGAGGATATATAAAGATGGAGACCACTGAGAGATATTACGTACTGATTCTGAGGAAGACAAGTGTCATTGTCGAAACATGTCAATCACAGTTTGTCTGAAGGGGAGCCCCAAGGACTACTGAGTACTTAACCAGGAGGTTACAACATCTGAACCATCTATTGATGGTCCTCATTTGCTCTCGCCTCTAAATATCTGCTAATTCCGTCAATCCAGGAAGCGCTGTGAAACGCAGGATACCCGGATCTAAGTACTAGGTGGAACGCAGAATAGAGCCGGCCAATACACAGCAACCTGGAGAGACGTGATGTCACCACGGAGGGACGCTCTGATCTTTGCGGCTAGAGAACCCGATGAGTTCCCGCGAGATCCTAAGGGAGCCAGAGTGGTGGCGCTGTTGGGGAATAACGTGGATTTGCGGAGGAGCCGGTATGTGATTCTGCTCGGTGCAGCCTAATTATGAATGGTCACAGACAGTCAGCGGTGACTGAAGCTTGAACGTCTAAAGGTGACATTTATTGTAACAACGTACTGGTGACCAATATACACAGAGCATATATTGATTACTACGCAGAGCACATATTTGATTATGGTCTTTTTGGACATATAACTGTGACCAGGTTTAACACTATCTGGATTACAACAGTGGATGTACCAATTTTTTGGAGAGACAGTATTATCCTCTTTTTTTATATCTATAGTTTTAACTATCTGGGATCCATGAAATAGATATTTTATCTAAATTTTACAGGACACCATAGTACCCCCATGCATGTGTGATTGGAGTGTGTGTGGATGTAGAATATGTAAGGATCATTTATAAACTTCTGATTTAAATTCAAATAAAATAAGACCTTTCTTATTTGCATATGGTAAAGCACCTGCGCGCCTGCTATATCAATTTTTATTCAGTGAGTTTTCGGTGGGAGTAGGGGTTAACCCACCATAATCTGGGAAGCAGCAGGTGGGAAGCAAAAATCTTGGGAATGTAATCATTATCAAGCAGCGCCTTCTAAATCGTAATTTGCATTTGCTAAAAACACCCCCAAAGCATTAGGTTCCCACCACCATGTTTGACAGTGGGGATGGTGTTCATTGGGTTAAAAGCTTCCCCTTTTTCTGCCGAATGAAGGACACATCATTGTGACCAAACAATTCAATTTTTGTCTCATCTGACTATAACTCAGAAGACCAGAAGTCTTCTTCTTTGTCCAGATGAGCATTTGCAAAGGCCAAGCGAGATTTTGTGTGCCTTATCTGGAGAAGTGGCAACCTCCTTGGCAGGGCCGGATTTACCAATAGGCACTATAGGCACGTGCCTAGAGGTGGAGCCATTTGTAAGGGGCGGGTGGCTCACTGGCCACTAAAAGTGCCTCCTTCTCTTTCTACATCCCTTCTTCCCACCCTCCATAGCAGCGGCAGCGATGGCGGCTCAATCCGCCGGCAGCAGCAAGCAGCACGAATCAAACGATGTTCATCGGCTCCTGTTGTCAAGCGTTGACGTCACTCAGCAGCGCCCCCTGCATCCTCGCATTGGCTACAGTGTGTGACCATGCAGGGGACGCAGAGGGCGCTGCTGAGTGACGTCAACGCCGGTAAGCATCCTATGAAACGTGCTGATTGCTGCTGTAGAAGGAGGATGCCGCCGCCACCGCTCCTTCAGATCCGGCTCTCCTCCTCCATCCTCTTTCTGCCCAACGTGTCCCCCTCAGCTGCCATCTGGATCCTCTGGGCATTTGGGAGAAGGTTTTGAATGTGCCGAATGTGCCTCCACCCGGAACACCGGCCACTCCAACACCGCCGCCGTCAGTGGACCTGAATGAAATCCTGCACAGGGATAGAGATGTGGCGAACAGTTCCCACACCGTTTGCCGGCGAACATCTCCAAATCCCTGGGGCTTTTACTACTTCCAGGTCGCACTGACCCGGAGTAGTATGCCTGCACTGCCCGGCGGTGCACGTCCTAGATCGCGCTCCTGTTGCCGGGCACTTTCTGCGTGTGTGCGTGACGTCATGAACGACATCACGCTCATGCGCAGAGAGTGCCCGGCAACAGGAGCGTGATCTAGGACATGCTCCGCCGGGCAGCGCAGGCGTACTACTCCGTGTCAGTGCGACCCGGAAGTAGTAAAAGCCCCAGAGATGTTTGTCGCATCTCTACACAGGGACATGAACTCTTTTACAGAACAGAAGGACCCTGTAAGTGTTAAGAGAGTTTAGCCTGTCTAATTCCCAGTCATTTGTGTTTAATCTTAAATTGATCTCTCCTCTGTCTCAGCTGGGTGCCATGGCAGAGATAACAATATGTCTACTTCCATGAAAGCAGGAAGTAGACAAACTGCAGATTTATTGCAGGATTTGTATCAGCTGTTACAAAATGTTAAAGGTTATTATGCTGTTGCTTTCTTGCTCTCCCACCTACCTACCTGCCTACCTACCAACCTACCCCCACTGACTCCACTCTCTGCTTTATACCTACCTGCTGTGCTCTCCCACTTACCTACCCCCACTGACTCCTCTCTCTGATCTTTATACCTACCTACTACACTCTCCCACCTACCTACCTACCTACCCCCACTGACTCCTCTCTGTGCCCTCTACACCTACCTGCTGCACTCTTCCACCTACCTACCCCCACTGCCTCCTCTCTGTGCTCTCTGTACCTACATGCTGCACTCTCCCACCTACCTACCCCCACTGACTCCTCACTGTGCCCTCTACACCTACCCGCTGCACTCTCCCACTTCCCTAATCCTACTGACTTCTCTCTGAGATCTCTGTACCTACCTGCTGTACTCTCCCACCTACCTACCCCCACTGACTATTTACTGCGCACTCTATACCTACCTGCTGCACTCTCCCACCCACCTACCACCACTGACTCCTGCTACCGTAGTATCAGCCTACATTTCAAAATAGTGGGGGCGTGACACTTGGGGTGTGGCCTGTTAAGGGGAGGAGATTAGGGCGCCGGAGGATATGTGCCTATAGTCTCCGGAGCTGTAAATCTGGCCCTGCTCCTTGGTCTGCTTCGGTGGAGCCTAGCAGTGTGCAGTGTCTGTTGGATTGTCTGCCCAGATTTACCAGGATGGCCTTGGTGGTGAGCCTTGGATTAGTTTTCACCTCTCTCACTATCCTCCTGACCAGTCCATTTGTCACTTTTAGCTTCTGACCCCGTCCGCTGAGATTTTCCACAGTGTAAAACATCTTTTGTGTTTTTTTAAATAATACTTTGCACTGTAGCCAGTGGAACTTGAAAACATTTAGAAATGGCCTTGTAGCCCTTTCCTGACTTGTGAGTAGCCACAATGCGCAGCCGCAGGTCCTCACTGAGCTACTTTGTCTTAGCCATTGCTGTCCACAAAATAACTGCAGAAAGCTGCTGTTTTAGTTGATTAAAACAGCTGTTCCCAATTAATCAGGGTAATTAGGATGTTTTGGAACAGCTTGGACTATTTGGAAGGGTATATAACTTTGTGTTTGCCCACAGACTGTGACAGTCTGTGAAGGGTATGAATCATTTTGGACAGAACACTTTTTGCTCAAATGTAAATAAAAGCAGAACATTGTTTTTTTTCCCACAATAATGCCTCTTGTGCATCGTCTTATTATCTTTTGGGAGACATGTATGTCATTTCCCGTCACAAAATTACTTGCTGGTTGAATAAGAGTAACTTTACGTCAAAATTTGCCAGGGATATGAATAATTATGGGCAGCACTGTGTATATACAGTATATATATATATATATATATATATATATATATATATATATATATATATATATATTTGTCCCCTTCCTCCGATGCCCTTCTTATCTGCTTCACTTTAGGAGGCCCACAGAGCAGGCCAGTAAAGCCTACTCTTTAATCTCCGCTAACTCGTGAGGACCCCACACAGATAAAGTTAGTGGGAAGTTGGAAGGTCGGGTGGGATTCTTCTGCCTTTATGACAGCTTGCAAAGGCTTACAGGCTGCAAAAAAACATATTTCTTTCTTGCTCATGTGTACATTTTCAAAGTAAAGAAACAGATTTCTGTGCAAAAGTAAGCTTACACAAAATCGAGTAATTTCTGAAAATGTTTGAAAGTTTGTTTTATAAACTTTAAAAACTGAAAGAATTATCAAAACCACTACACAGTATATTTCCTTTAACACCCAATGCATACATTTGTATACAGGAAAGTAAAAAGGTAAGTCTGCAAAGATAAATGAATTATTTTTACTAAGGTTAAATAACAGACAAGTAAATGTACAAGCACTGTGTATAATAGGCATATTTTCATAATTATGCTAGAAATATGACATCATAAACCTCCACAGTCTCTTCTGTTATTTTGTAATGATTCAGCTCTATTGCATGTGCATATGAAGGATTCAGTGTAGGTTATGTGACACAAACACTGATATTATTTCATTCTCTCTTTTTCTATCAGGTTCTGGAGGAAAGCATGAAATTAGAGTGTAAATGTCATGGAGTATCTGGATCTTGCACCACAAAAACATGCTGGACAACACTGCCAAAGTTTCGAGAGGTAGGATTTATCCTGAAGGACAAATACAATGAAGCTGTTCAAGTAGAGCCAGTGCGTGCCAGCCGACATAAGCGGCCAATGTTCCTCAAAATTAAAAAGCCTTTGTCCTACCGCAAACCCATGGACACAGACTTGGTGTATATTGAAAAATCACCAAATTATTGTGATGAAGATCCTGTATCAGGCAGTGTTGGGACACAAGGCCGACTATGCAACAAGACAGCTCAGCACGTTAGTGGTTGTGACCTCATGTGCTGTGGAAGAGGGTACAACACCCACCAATACTCTCGAGTATGGCAATGTAACTGTAAATTCCACTGGTGCTGTTATGTGAAATGTAACACATGCAGTGAAAGAACAGAAGTGTTCACTTGTAAATGAGAGAATACCTGATGTATAAATGCATTTGAACCTTGTGGACTTCTTACATATATTTGCACAAAATCTCAAGCCACATGCTGCAGGTTTGGGACCTATTGTTCTTTTTCCTTATGCAAAGCCAAGTGAATGGACTACTGTTGTATGGAAAACTTCTGACATCACTTATTAAAGGGCAGTCCAATAATCTTCACAGTAGATTCATGCTTACTCTCTGCAGACAGAGAAATAAGAGCACAGGAACATCAAGATAATGAGAGGAGGTGCTCTACACAAGTTTATTCATTCAGTTATACATTCCATAATGGAACCAATTTTAAACTGAGACACACCATAGAAAAAGGTGAAGGCTTTGTTTGGCCTATGTTTTTCTTTGCACCTACATATATACAGTAGCAATAAAAAAGTATGTGAACCCTTTGGATTCTATGGATTTCTGCACAAATTGGTCATAAAACGTGATCTCATCTTCATCTTAGTCACAACAATAGACAATCACAGCCTGCTTAAACTAACACCACACAAATAATTAAATGTGTGCGTGTTTTTATTGAACACACCATGTAAACACTCACAGTGCAGGTGGAAAAAGTATGTGAACCCTAAACAAATGACATTTCCAAGAGCTGATTGGAGTGAGGTGTTAGCCAGCTTGAGTCCAATCAGTAAGATGAGATTGGAGGTGTTGGTTACAGCTACCCAGCCCTATAAAAAACACACCAGTTTTGGGTTTACTTTTCCCAAGAAGCATTGCTTGATGTGAATGATGCCTTGCACAAAAGAGCTTTCAGAAGACCTACGATTAAGAATTGTTGACTTGCATAAAGCTGGAAAGGGTTATAAAAGTATCTCCAAAAGCCTTGCTGTTAGCCAGTTCACGGTAAGACCAATTGTCCGTAAATGGAGAAAGTTCAGCACTGCTGCTACTCTCCCTAGGAGTGGCTGTCTTGTAAAGATGCAAGAGCACAGCGCAGTGAATAAGAATCCTAGAGTGTCAGCTAAAGAAATACAAAAGTCTCTGGCATATGCTAACATCCCTGTTAGCGAATGTATGATACATAAAACACTAAACAAGAATGGAGTTCATGGGAGGATACCACAGAGGAAGCCACTGCTGTCCAAAAAACATTGCTGCATATTTAAAGTTTGCAAAATAGCACCTGGATGTTCCACAGATGTACTGTCAAAATATTCTGTGGACAGATGAAACCAAAGTTGAGTTGTTTGGAAGTAATACACAATACTATGGGCCTGATTCACAAAGCGGTGATAACTCAGTTATCACGCCTAAAAGACTTTAGGCGTGATAACCTTTGCACTAGCAAAGTTATCACCGCTTTGTGCTCTAACTCGTGCGAAAGCTCCCGCGTGCAAAGTTTTGCGCGCGTACGCGCAAAGTCCCATAGGGCTTAATGGGCACTTCGAGCGAAGCATGGTGCGCTGTGCGCGTAGCGGACCGAGCTACACGCGTAAAACTTTGCGCACGGAGTTCGAGCGAATACCTTCAGATCACGCCTAAACTAATAAAGGGCTTTTTACAGGCGTGCAAAGTGTTTGCACCGCTTTGTGAATCAGGCCCTATGTGTGGAGAAAAAGTGGCACAGCACACTAACATCAAAATCTCATCCCAACTGTGAAGTATTGTGGTGGGGGCATCATGGTTTGGGGCTGCTTTGCTGTGTCAGGGCCTCAATGGTTTGCTATCATTGAAGGACAAATGAATTCCCAAGTTTATCAAGACATTTTTCAGAAGAACTTAAGGCTGAAACTCAGCAGAAGACAGATGTTGCAACAGGACAATGACCCAAAGCATAGAAGTATATCAACATCAGAATGGCTTAAACAGAAGAAAATATGCCTTCTGGAGTGGCCCAGTTAGAGTCCTGACCTAAACCCGATTGAGATGCTGTGGCATAACCTCAAGAAAGCGATTTACACCTGACATTCCGAGAATATTTCTGAGCTGAAACAGTTCTGTAAAGAGGAATGGTCAAAAATTACTCTTGACCGTTGTGCACATCTGATCTCCAACTACAGGAAACGTTTGGTTAAAGTTATTGCTGCCAAAGGAGGTTCAACCAGTTATTAAATACAAGGGTTCACATACCTTTTCCACCTGCACTGTGATTGTTTACATGGTGTGTTCAATACAAACATGGAAACATTTCATTATTTGTGATTGTCTATTGTTGGGACTTAGACGAAGATCAGATCACATTTTATGACCAATTTGTGCAGAAATCCATATAATTCCAAAGGGTTCACATACTTTTTATTGCTACTGTATCTGTACTAGGCAGTCATTGGCAGTTCACACCTAAACTTTATAAGTTATGGAAAATTGGAAAAAAATCTAATTATGGAAAAATGCTTATGATAAAAATAGCTGCCTCTTACCAAAGAGGGATTAGGTTAGGATGTGCTAACAATGAACTGAAGTGTGAATTTCTGCTTAAGTGTGCGTTATGCAGATTAAGGTTACTACTTCTGAATCTCGTACCAACATTTAAAGGTTGGTTGTTTTTTTTATGTTTTTTTTTTGTTATTACTACTTTACAGAATTTTTTTTAATATGGAACTGTTTATATATATATATCTTTATTTTTTATTTTCCTTGGCACAGGGACTTTAAACATTAGCAATTATATTTAACAATACATTTTAGAGTAAACTAATATTAATTTATTTAACAGAAATCTACTGCCATTTGAGGAGACTGTCATGCACAATAAAATAAACTTGTTTTCAATAGGTAGGAAATTGGAGTTGTAAATATATATATATATATATATATATATATATATATATATATATATATACACTCAAATCCCACTTATAGCTGTGGACAGGGGATAATCATGTTATTTTTACATTTTTGTGGTGATAACAGACTTCTTTCCTTTAATAATGTAATGCTGTTTGCTGCTAGCTGTCTGGATACTTTCTATCAATATTTAATTGCTGGTTATGTTTATATTTTAGTTTCTAAATTTAGTAATTTGGCTTCCATTTTATGGAATGCTCCAGACAAAGTTTCAAGCGTATGGAAAATGTACCATGCAAAAAGATTATATTTTGTAAGAGACTATTTTTATATGAATATTTTATTTATATTAGGTCCACTTGTATAATTCTGTAATCATCAGTTCCTCAACAAAAAAGAAAAAACACCTAATATCTATTTTCTGGTGTAAAAAAAATAATAAACTCACATTTAGTCTGGTAAAATACTGCTTAACAGAATGTCAACTGATTTTTTTTTTAATCTTCCTGTAATTCTGAATAAGCACACAACATATACATTTATTTCCACTGCTACTTTTGGGTTAGTTGTAAATATATGGGGATTTGTTTTTCTGATGAGCAGTTTTCCAGAAGAGCATAATAGGTAGAGGTCATGTAACATTCATTTGATCACATGGCTTAAATTTGTGATTAGCATTAAATATATGCACACACTGATCTTATTCGGAATAAGAAAAAGAAAAATCTGAATTTGCTTCCCACATGCATCAGTCATTAAACTCTAGGTGTATTATTAGCAAATGTGCTGTGTATGCTGCCTATTAAATCTCTACATTGTGTTACTGTCAAATTTGATTTTATCAGTGACAGGCTGTAGACTATGACTGTACAAACTAACCTGACATACTCAGTCTGATTCTCACAGTTAACCTTCAAAAGCTTACAGGACATTCAGCCAGTTGCTCTCCCTTAAAAATAATAACATGCAATGATAAGTCATTTTAAATTAGTACCAATCAAACAAGAACACTCATCCTGCCATGCAGTAAACAATTATAGCACTATTTTGTAATATTTACACCCATTTTTTTTCTTTTGTAAACAGTGTTAGACCAATGTACATTAATGTATAAGATGTAAAAATAGATTATAGATTAGCTTAATTTATTTTCAGACTACTGAACTGGCAAAAATGCAGATTTTTTTATATTTTTTTGTTTGGTTTTTCTTTAACTACTGCACAACACTGATAGTTCTGGTAAAAACATGTAGAATCGGTGTTTCTTAGGACAAAATGGCTTCTTTATATCTCACTGTACATTTTTTTTTATTTTTGGGGAAAAAAATCAATCATCATTTTTTTTCTGGAAGTTGGAATGTATTCTGGATTTTGAGAAAACCCTCAGGTCTGATGCTGCAAGATGTGTTCATCAGAAAGGATTTGTATAATATGGCTTATTAAAGAATTTACTGGGTTTTTTGTCATTCATCAGTTAAAGTAAAGTGTGAACTCAGATCAGCTCTTCAATCCATTTTAGTTACAATAAAAATATGGATCACAAACAGTGGATATTGTGTTATTTTTAATGGTGTTTTGTAATTTACATTCAACATTTCAGAACTGATGTTGGTAGCATTTGATTGGATAAATCACATACTGGATTGTCATACTCTATCTCTTGTTGTCTCTAGCAGAAATATATCATTACTAGGTAGAGATGACCAATTTAATCTGTAAAAATTCTCTTTGAAGGGGCTGTATATAAAAAAATCCTGATCAATTTGATCTGTAAGTCTCTAAATGGTTGTTACTCTAAATAATTGTTAGCAATCATGTGAACACGTCTTATTTCTACTTCTTGTTACCCTATGCAGGAAAAGGTGAGGCATAATCATGACCAGCCATTCAGAGACATACAATTCAGTCACCTGATAAAATCATTCACTTGCTTCTTAACCTGCTTCATGTAATTTGTGTTTGAGGGTGCATAATTAATTATTATAATATCTACTAGAATTTCTGGTTCAGCAACCACTCACAATGGATTTACTTCACTCTAATTAACAGAAAACACAAATTTTGTGCGATGGTAGCATCAGTAGATTTAAAGGTACCAGAAGTCAACAGCATTCAACTAGTTAAACACAGGACTTACAAGCTCCCTGCAGGGAAAGCTGGACGCATCTGAACTGGAGATAACAGTATCTTGTGTTTACTTAATTGTATCAATTGAGGAATGTAAACACTTCTATGACTGTGCAGACACTCCTAAACACAGACAGACACCCAGAAACATTTCTGGGGACAATACAAGATGAATAAACCAGTTATGAATAAAATGCAAAGGCAGCTCTAACAGCAAAAACGATGTACTTTGGGAACTGCTAATTTCTAAATGAATAATAATACTTATGCACAAAAGCAAATATGATTTATGCAATAAACAAAGTAGTAAAACATGTTTTTCTTGAATATTATGTTAGAGTTTTATACCATTTAAAAGCCGCTGGACAGGGGTGATCGGATACCCCTTTTCAAAATCCGAATTAATCCAAACGTTCAGATATCCGCGTACATGCGGATATCCGAACGCATTATCCGGGATATCCGGGCGGATTCGGATATCCGGATAGAAAAACCGGAAGTGGCCTATAAATAGCTTCCAAAACGTTTTTTGAGGTAAATGATGCATGTAGCATCATGTTTTTTTTTAAAGGGAAACACTAATTTATTATGCGGGGAGTTAAAAAAACAAAAAATGGCTGTAAATTAACATCACGAGTAGGTTCCAGACAGCGTTCGTGCAGCCCACTTTGTGTCCAAAGTCCAACTGCACATCTGGGACATGACAGTTTTTAGCTCAGACACCTCCAAAAAAATTACACAGGAATTTTGTTTAGATAGTTCACCACCATGGCACTTAATGTGTTGGTACCACGGCTCAGTAAAACATTAGGAGAGGTTCCAGGAAGCAGTCGTACTGCCGCAGTTGGGGCCTCCCCACATCTCGGACAGCACAGACACCTAAAAAAAAGTTACACAGCAATTGTGTTTACATAGTTCACCATGGCACTTAGTGTGTTGGTACCACAGCTCAGTAAAACATTTTTTAACCAGGCTTATGACTCAAGACAGAGCCTGGAGGTTGTGGTGGTAAGGCAGGCATAGTGATTTCCAGCCACTTCATTTCCCCCTCTTGCCAACAACAGGGGTCAGGAATTCACAAACCACCCAAGCCTGGTTTATTTTGAGGAACATCAGTCTGTCCACAGACTGGGTGGACAGACGAGAGCGCTTCTCAGTGACCACGCCACCGGCCATATGGAAGCACCTTTCGGACAGCACACTGGAAGGGGGGCAAGCAAGGACTTCCAGGGCGTATGGCGCCAGCTCGCTCCAAATATTCAGTTGCTTGACCCAGTAATCCAAGGGGTCCACAGGGGTGTCGCTGTCAAGCCCGCTCTAGGACCCCATGTAGTCTGCCACCATCCGGGTCAGGTGCTGGTTCTGGCTTTGATAGTAGCCACATGATGCTGCAGACACCTCCTCAGTCGGCAGCTGTACCGGCGTGGCGTACAGTGCCTTTGTGAGCGACAGCAGGTTTGATGGGTGCTTGCTGCTGAGGGATGCAGGCACTTGCTGCTGTGCTGGTTGGACTGTGACAGCAGGGGGGTGGGAAGTCTGGGGGAAGGCTTCCTCCAAGCGCCGAACCAGGGACCGCTGCAAATCCATCATTCGGCACACAGGGTCTCCTCCTGCAGCCAGGAACTGATGCAGCTTCCCATTCAGCCATGCGTCCAGCATCAGGGTGATCCACATGTCCTCCAGAGCACGCATCTGCTTGACCCTTGGGTCACTGCGCAGGCACTGCAGCATGTGCGCTGCCATGGGGAAGAGGACTGACATCTCTGCTGACACATAGGGCTCGATTCACAAAGCGGTGATAACTCAGTTATCACGCCTAAAAGACTTTAGGCATGATAAGCCGTGCAATGCTGAGTTAGCACCGCTTTTGCTCTTTATCGCGCGCAAAGTCCCGCGCGCAAAGTTTTGCGCGCGCAATCGCGCAATTCCGCGCGCAGCGCCTATAGGCTTTAATGGGCACATCGCGCGAACTGCACCGTGCGCCGGGCGATTGCTTTGTGCGAGTTTCATTTTATCACGCCTAAACTGAGTTTAGGCGTGATACAGGGTAGTGGTGCTCAAATACCCCTTTTCAAAATTCGAGTTAGGTCGAATTTGAATAGTAAATTATTCGAGATCAGTCGAATATTCGAGTCGAATAATTTTTACTATTCGATTCGACCTCGGAATTCGAGCTCACTATTCGAGTCGGTATTCGAGCTCATTATTCGAGCTGACTATTCGAAATGGCCTTAAATAGCTTCCAACACTTGTTTTGAGGGTGAATGATGCAAGAAACCTCTTTTTTTCCAAGTAACAACAGCAAGTGATTATGTGGGGATGTTCCTTTAAAAAAAAAAGTTGAAAAGAGAAGTTGTGTCCAGAAATTTGTTCAGTACTGTATATACTTCTTCTTCTTCTTCTTTATCTTCTATATCTTCTTCTTCTTCTTCTTCTATATCTTCTTCTTCTATATCTTCTTCTTCTATATCTTCTTCTATATCTTCTTCTTCTTTTATATTGTCTTCTTCTTCTTCTTCTTCATCTTCTTCATCATCATCTTCTTCTTCTTCATCTTCTTTTTCTTCATCTTCTTCATCTTCTTCTTCATCTTCATCTTCTTCATCTTCTTCTTCATCTTCTTCATCTTCTTCATCTTCTTCTTCTTCATCTTCTTCATCTTCATCTTCTTCATCTTCTTCTTCTTCTTCATCTTCTTCATCTTCTTCATCTTCTTCTTCATCTTCTTCTTCTTCTTCATCATCTTCTTCTTCTTCATCTTCTTCATCTTCTTCATCTTCATCTTCTTCATCTTCTTCATCTTCTTCTTCTTCATCATCTTCATCTTCTTCTTCATCTTCTTCTTCTTCATCATCTTCATCTTCTTCTTCTTCATCTTCTTCATCTTCTTCATCTTCATCTTCTTCATCTTCTTCTTCTTCTTCTTCATCTTCTTCATCTTCTTCTTCATCTTCTTCTTCTTCTTCATCATCTTCTTCTTCTTCATCTTCTTCATCTTCTTCATCTTCATCTTCTTCATCTTCTTCATCTTCTTCTTCTTCTTCATCTTCATCTTCTTCTTCTTCTTCTTCATCTTCTTCTTCATCTTCTTCATCTTCTTCTTCTTCATCTTCTTCTTCTTCATCTTCATCTTCTTCTCCTTCTTCTTCTTCTTCTTCATCTTCTTCTTCTTCTTCATCATCTTCTTCTTCTTCATCTTCTTCATCTTCTTCATCTTCATCTTCTTCATCTTCTTCTTCTTCATCATCTTCATCTTCTTCTTCATCTTCTTCTTCTTCATCATCTTCATCTTCTTCTTCTTCATCTTCTTCTTCTTCATCTTCTTCTTCTTCATCTTCTTCATCTTCTTAATCTTCTTCTTCTTCTTCATCTTCTTCTTCTTCATCTTCATCTTCTTCTCCTTCTTCTTCTTCTTCTTCTTCTTCTTCTTCTTCTTCTTCTTCTTCTTCTTCTTCTTCTTCTTCTTCTTCTTCTTCTTCTTCTTCTTCTTCTTCTTCTTCTTCTTCTTCTTCTTCTTCTTCTTCTTCTTCTTCTTCATCTTCTTCTTCTTCTTCTTCTTCTTCTTCTTCTTCTTCTTCTTCTTCTTCTTCTTCATCTTCTTCTTCTTCATCTTCTTCATCTTCTTCTATATCGTCTTCTTCTTCACTTATTTCTCTTTTCAAATTTTTTTTTAAAGAAATGCAGCTATTTTTGAGCGTAACAAATAGCTGGTGGCGCACGCATGTTGGAAGCGCCATTGTATGTGCTCCCTGGCAGTGGAAACACACAGACAGCAGGAGGTAAATTCAGCAGCAGGAGGAGGAGGATGAGTGTGTGGCAGCAGGCAGTCAATGAGGCAGGCAGCGTGACATAATAGCCCTGGTACCTAGCGGTGATACCAGGGCTGTAAATAAACACAGCAGGCAGGAGGTCCCAGACAGCGGTCGTGCAGCCCACATTGTGTCCAATACACAACTGGGACAACACAGTTTTCAACCCGGGCACCTCAGAAAAATTAAACCTTTTTTTTTTTTATGGTTTTGTAGTTTTGTTTTTACAACAAATTACACAGACAGATATAGCTATTTTTTGACGTAATAGCTGGTGGCAGAGTGGCAGCAGAAGGTAAATCTGTGTACCCTGGCGTTGGGAAACACAGACAGACAGACAGCAGCAGCAGCAGCAGGAGGAATGGAGGAGTAATGTGAGCAGCTATTGTTTGAGGTAATAGCTGGTGGCAGAGTGGCAGCAGAAGGTAAATCTGTGTACCCTGGCGTTGGGAAACACAGACAGACAGCAGCATCAGCAGGAGGAATGGAGGAGTAGTGTGAGTGTGGCAGCAGGCAGGCAGCGTGACATAATAGCCCTGGTACCTAGCGGTGATACCAGGGCTGTAAATAAACACAGCAGGCAGGAGGTCCCAGACAGCGGTCATGCAGCCCACATTGTGTCCAATACACAACTGGGACAACACAGTTTTCAACCCGGGCACCTCAGAAAAATTAAACCTTTTTTTTTTTTTATGGTTTTGTAGTTTTGTTTTTACAACAAATTACACAGACAGATATAGCTATTTTTTGACGTAATAGCTGGTGGCAGAGTGGCAGCAGAAGGTAAATCTGTGTACCCTGGCGTTGGGAAACACAGACAGACAGACAGCAGCAGCAGGAGGAATGGAGGAGTAATGTGAGCAGCTATTGTTTGACGTAATAGCTGGTGGCAGAGTGGCAGCAGAAGGTAAATCTGTGTACCCTGGCGTTGGGAAACACAGACAGACAGCAGCATCAGCAGGAGGAATGGAGGAGTAGTGTGAGTGTGGCAGCAGGCAGGCAGCGTGACATAATAGCCCTGGTACCTAGCGGTGATACCAGGGCTGTAAATAAACACAGCAGGCAGGAGGTCCCAGACAGCGGTCGTGTAGCCCACATTGTGTCCAATACACAACTGGGACAACACAGTTTTCAACCCGGGCACCTCAGAAAAATTAAACCTTTTTTTTTTTTTTATGGTTTTGTAGTTTTGGTTTTACAACCAATTACACAGATATAGCTATTTTTTGACGTAATAGCTGGTGGCAGAGTGGCAGCAGAAGGTAAATCTGTGTACCCTGGCGTTGGGAAACACAGACAGACTGCAGCATCAGCAGGAGGAATGGAGGAGTAGTGTGAGTGTGGCAGCAGGCAGGCAGCGTGACATAATAGCCCTGGTACCTAGCGGTGATACCAGGCTGTAAATGAACACAACAGGAGGTCCCAGACAGCGGTCGTGCAGCCCACATCGTGTCCAATACACAACTGGGACAACACAGTTTTCAACCCGGGCACCTCAGAAAAATTAAACCTTTTTTTTTTTTTTATGGTTTTTTGGTTTTGTTTGTAAAACAAATTACACAGATATATAGCTATTGTTTGACGTAATAGCTGGTGGCAGAGTGGCAGCAGAAGGTAAATCTGTGTACCCTGGCAGTGGGAAACACAGACAGACAGCAGAAGGGCAGTACACAGCAGCCCACTGTAGGTGTAAAATGTGTGGCTGCAGGCGACGTAATAGTCAAAGTGAACCAGGCTGGCTTAGTGAGCAGGAGCCAGGAGGTGGTAAAGGGTGGTAAGGCACATTAACGATGGTTCTTAGCCAGTTCATGTCCCCCTCTCGCCGACAACAGGGGCCAGGAACTCGCCTTCCACCCACGCCTGGTTCATCTTGAGAAACGTCAGTCTGTCCACAGACTTGTGAGACAGACGTGAGCGTTTCTCGGTGACCACACCACCAGCTGCACTGAAGCAGCGCTCGGACAGCACGCTGGAAGGGGGGCAGGACAGCACTTCCAGGGCGTACTGCGCCAGCTCGCTCCAGATCTCCAGGCGCTTGACCCAATACTCCATGGGATCAACAGGGGCATCGCTGTCAAGCCCGCTGTAGGACCCCATGTAGTCAGTCACCATGCGGGTCAGGCGCTGGCTGTGACCGGTGGAGGATGCTGCTGCATGCACCTCCTCTCTAGTCACTGCTGCCGGAGCCTCTACAGTCCTGTAGAGCTCGTGGCTGAGAGACAGCAGGTCTGTGGGGCGCTTGCTGCTGGATGCAGGCACCTGCTGCTGCCTCTGTGCTGGCTGCTGGACAGTGGGGGTGGAAGGCTGGGGGAAGGCTTCCTCCAAGCGCTCAACAAGGGCCTGCTGCAAGCTCCTTATTTGTTGCGCTGGGTCTCCTCCTGCAGGCGGCAGGAACTGGCTCAACTTCCCCTTGAGGCGTGGGTCCAACATCATGCTGATCCAGATGTCCTCCCTCTGCTTCATCTGGATCACCCTGGGGTCTCTGCGCAGGCACGTCAGCATGTGCGCTGCCATTGGGTAGAGGCGGGCCACGTCTGCTGGCACATCGACGGCAGTGCTGCTGTCCTCATCCTCCTCCTCTGCCTCGTCAGCCTCATCCTCTCTCCACCCCCGCACCAACTCAGCTGCACTGTGCTGATCCCCCTCATCAGCAGCAAGGTCAGGGACCTCCACCAAGTCCTCCTCCTCCTCCCCCTCAGAGGTGGACTGTGCAGCTGCTTGCCACTCCTGCTGGTCCAAGGCTGCCGCTCCCTGTTCCAGCAAAGCATTGAGGGCCCTGTTCAGCAGACAAACCAGGGGCACCCACTCGCAGACCATAGCATGGTCCCTGCTCACCATGTTAGTGGCCTGCAGAAAGGGAGCCAGCACTAAGCACACCTGCTGCATGTGCCTCCAGTCATCATCGGGGACGATGGACGGGATGTTGCTGGTCTTGTCCCTTCTCTGAGCGGCGGAAACAGTGGCCAGGGCAAGGTACTGTTTGACAGCGCGCTTCTGTTCAACCAGACGCTCCAACATCGCCAGGGTGGAGTTCCAGCGAGTCGGAACGTCAAGGATCAGCCGATGGCGTGGCAGATCCAGCTCCTTTTGCACGTCTTCCAGGCTCGCACAGGCTGCAGCCGAGCGCCGGAAGTGACGCACAACGTTCCTTGCTGTTTCCAGCAGTTCGCCCATCCCCTGGTAGGTGCGCAAGAACTTCTGCACCACCAGGTTCAGCACGTGGGCAAGACAGGGGATGTGGGTCAGGTTTCCCCTGTCTATTGCGGCAACCAGATTGGCCCCATTGTCGGCCACCACCTCTCCGACTCTGAGGCCTCTGGGGGTCAGCCAAATCCTCTCCTGCTCCTGGAGTTTGGCCAACACATGGGTTGCCGTCAGCTTGGTCTTCCCAAGGCTGACCAAGTGCAGCAGCGCTTGGCAGTGGCGTGCCTTCACGCTGCTGCTGAGGCGGGGGGTTTGGCCAGGTGTGCCGGAGGATGGCAGAGGATCAGAGGAACCTGCTGCAGTTCCCCTGACCCTGCGGGGTGGCACCACCCACTGTGTTGCTGCTGCTGCTGTGCCCGCTGCTGCTCTCCCATCCTCACCCCCTTCCACCAAGCTGACCCAGTGGACAGTGAAGGACAGGTAGCGGCCTGTCCCGAAGCGGCTGCTCCAGGAGTCCATGGTGACGTGGACCCTTTCACCAACCGCGTGCTCCAGCCCTCGCTCCACATTGGCCATCACAAAGCGGTGCAGTGCAGGAATGGCCTTGCGGGAGAAAAAGTGTCTGCTGGGGAGCTGCCAGTCTGGGGCTGCGCAAGCAAGCAGCGCACGAATGTCGCTCCCCTCCTGCACGAGCGTGTACGGCAGGAGTTGGGAGCACATGGCCCGTGCCAGCAAGCCGTTCAGCTGCCGCACGCGACGGCTGCTGGGAGGCAGAGCCCTAACCACCCCCTGGAAGGACTCGCTCAAAAGGCTCTGGCGTGGCCTTTTGCTGGCACGGGAATCAGCATACACAGCGGAGGAGGCCACTGAGGACTGGCTGCCAGAACAGGCCTCAGTGTCGGCGGCAGGAGTTGCAGAGGGGGGAGGAGCAGTGCGTTTCCGCACTCCTGCTGGTGCTGCTGGAGGAGCAGGAGGGCGGGTGGCTGCTGTTGCTGCTGCTGCTGAAGGCTGTGCAGTGATGGGTGTGGTGCCACTGCCAGCACCAGATGCCTTCAGCCTCTGGAACTCCTGATGCTGGTGGAAATGTTTCGCAGCAAGGTGGTTGATGAGCGAGCTGGTGCAGAACTTTAAGGGGTCTGCACCTCTGCTCAACTTCCGCTGACAGTGGTTGCAAGTGGCGTACTTGCTGTACACTGTGGGCATGGTGAAAAAGCGCCAGATTGGTGACAGAAACATCCCCCTACGGCATGGAAGCGCTGCTGCCTGTCTCCCTGTGGTGGTTGGGGGGGGCTTGGGGGGCTTGGGTGCGGCTGGTGGTGGTACTGGCAGATGCTGCTGCTGCTGCTGCTGAGCCTGAGACACCAGCAGGCTGTGGGACCTGCCTACTGCTGCTGCCAATGCTTGCAATGATGCGCCTCCTTGCAAGGCCCACAAGAGCATCCTCCTCCTCAGAGCTGCTGAGGACGACATCCCCTGGAGGTGGTGGCACCCAGTCTCTGTCTGTCACCGGGTCATCATCATCCTCCCCCTCCTGAAACATGTCCTGCTGGGATGAGGACCCCCCAAACTCCTCTCCTGATGCATGGATGGGCTGCTTGACTGTCGCCACAGTCTTGCTGTCCAATCCCTCATCCCCCAAAGTGCCCATCAGCATCTCCTCCTCAAAATCGCCAACAACAGACAATTGACTCATGATGCCTGGGGTCAAAAGACTGCTGAATGACAGGTCGCCAACTGACGGTGAACTGGCCTCCTCCCCAGGCCCTGCTGGGCGGCTGCTGCGAACAGGGGTGGTGGTGAGGGTGGAGGCCTCGGATGCAGAGCTGATGGCGGGCTGCTCATCCTCCGTCATCAGTTGCACCAAGGTGTCTGCATGCTTTTCCTCAATGGGACGTTTCCGACCCGGCTGGAGGAAAATCGGAGCAGGTGCTACACGCTGCTGCTGCTGTGTCTCTGCAGCGTGAGTTGCAGATGCTCCTGCTGGGCGGCGCCCAAGGCGTCCACGGCCAGTGGCTATGGGAGGAATGTTAGCCACTGACGCTGCTGCTGCTGCTGCGGAACTGTGCATGGTGGCGCGCCCGCGCCCGCGGCTTGCCACAATGCTGCTCCCTCTCCTCCTGATTCCCTTGCTGCCCTTCCCCTTGCCCAAACCGCGCCGGCTGCCACTTCCAGACATCTTCGATGTTTTGGGCGTATAGACAAAAGTTTTTTAAAAGGGCGGGTGAAAAGTGGGGTACTTTAATGGAGTGGGTTGGTGGGTGAGGTGACTGAGTGAGTGTCCCTAGTGCAGTAAGTAAGTAGTAACAGTCAGGAAGTACAACTAGCAGTTACAATAATCAGTAGTAATCACAAGTAAATTTAGTGTGTGTACACTACAGACAGTGAGTGCACGCACGCGCAAACACGCGCAGGAGCTAGCCTATGAACAGTGACTGAGTGAGTGTCCCTAGTACAGTAAGTAAGTAAGTAGTAACAGTCAGTAAGTACAACTAACTAATTACAATAAGCAATCAGTTATCAGAAGGAAATAGAGTGTGTGTAGTGTGTGTACACAGACAGTGAGTGCACACACGCAGGAGCTAGTAGCCTATGAACAGTGACTGAGTGTCCTAGACTCCTAGTACAGTAAGAGTAAGTAGTAACAGTAAGTACAACTAACTAATTACAATAAGCAATCAGTTATCAGAAGGAAATAGAGTGTGTGTAGTGTGTGTACACAGACAGTGAGTGCACACACGCAGGAGCTAGTAGCCTATGAACAGTGACTGAGTGTCCTAGACTCCTAGTACAGTAAGAGTAAGTAGTAACAGTAAGTACAACTAACTAATTACAATAAGCAATCAGTTATCAGAAGGAAATAGAGTGTGTGTAGTGTGTGTACACAGACAGTGAGTGCACACACGCAGGAGCTAGTAGCCTATGAACAGTGACTGAGTGTCCTAGACTCCTAGTACAGTAAGAGTAAGTAGTAACAGTAAGTACAACTAACTAATTACAATAAGCAATCAGTTATCAGAAGGAAATAGAGTGTGTGTAGTGTGTACACAGACAGTGAGTGCACACACGCAGGAGCTAGTAGCCTATGAACAGTGACTGAGTGTCCTAGACTCCTAGTACAGTAAGTAGTAACAGTAAGTACAACTAACTAATTACAATAATCAATCAGTTATCAGAAGGAAATAGAGTGTGTGTAGTGTGTACACAGACAGTGAGTGCACACACGCAGGAGCTAGTAGCCTATGAACAGTGACTGAGTGTCCTAGACTCCTAGTACAGTAAGTAGTAACAGTGAGTACAACTAACTAATTACAATATTCAATTACAATAATCAATCAGTTATCAGAAGGAAATAGAGTGTGTGTAGTGTGTACACAGACAGTGAGTGCACACACGCAGGAGCAGCTAGTAGCCTATGAACAGTGACAGTGAGTGTCCTAGTACAGTTACAGTATATAACTACAATACTAATACAATCAGTAGTAAAGGACAGCAGAAATACTGGTATAGAATAGAGAGAAATAAACAGAGGACAGGAGGACAGCTGCCCACACAGGCAGGCCCTGAGGCCTAAAGCTGTAAGCCTGCAGCAGCTGGCCTGTCTCTATGTAACACAAAAGCTACTAACTAAAATACAATGTCTAACTAACTAACAACAATATAGGTGTGTATAGGAGGTGTATGTGAGCAAAAACGCTAGGTAAATGACCACAATAAAGCTCTTGCTAAGCCAAAGCACAAAGGAGCAACTCTCTCTCTATGCAAGTCTCAGGCAAGGACGGAGAAACGTAACATGGCGGCCGCTATTTATAGGGTAGGGGCTGGCCAGGGTCCCCCTCTGTGATTGGCTGCCGTCAGAGGGCCTGGGAGCCCTCTGATTGGCTCTAAGGACATCAATCTGGGCTATGGCGCTATTCAAGCTCGGTACCGAGCTCGAATAGCGCCGTTTGCTCGAATAGCTCGAATAGTGAATGGGCTATTCGAGTGTACGCGAATAGCCCATTCGAATAGCTACAGCTATTCGGAGCTCGAATACCGAGCTCGAATAGCTGGAAAAGAGCTCGAATATTCGAGCTACTCGAATATTCGAGCTCTGCTGAGCACCACTGATACAGGGGTTTTCACAGGCGTGCAAACACTTTGCACCGCTTTGTGAATCAGGCCCATACTCTGAATCATCACCCCCAGTGCTGTCCTCCTCCTCTGATTCCTGAGCCTCCCCCTGCTTTCTCCACCCCCGCACCAATGCAGCTGCACTCGGCCGTTGCCCTTCATCTTCAAGGTCAGGGACCTCCAACTCCTCCAAGTCCTCCAACTTCAAGTCCTCAACCTCCTCCTCCTGACACACAGAGGTGGACTTTGAAGGTTGCTGCTGCTGCTCTTGCTGGATCAAGGCTGCCTCTCCGACTTCCAGCAGAGCATCGAGTGCCTTGTCCAGCATGCACACCATGGTCACCCACTCACACAGCAACGCACGGTCCCGGCTGACCATGTTGGTGGCCTCCATTAAGGGTGCCAGCACCGAGCACACCAGCTGCATTTTTTCCCACTCTGCATTGAGGATGATGTCTGGGAGGTGGGTCTGCGGTGGCTCTGGCCAGGTATCGGTTGACAGCCTTCCTCTGTTCAACCAGACATTCCAACATGGCCAGGGTGGAATTCAACCGTGTTGGACCGTCTATGATGAGACTGTGTTGTGGCAGGTTCAGCTCCTTCTGCACGCCTTCCAGGGCCGCTGAGGCACCGCCCGAGCGGCGGAAATAACCCACCAGTTTCCAAGCCACTTTCAAAAGTGGGTCCATCCCCTGGTAGGTGCTCAGAAATTTCTGCACCACCAGGTTCAGGACGTGGACCAGACAGGGGATGTGGGTGAGGTCTCCCCAGTGAATGGCAGCAACAAGGTTGGCCCCATTGTCGGACACCACCTCTCCAACTATGAGGCCGCTGGGGGTCAGCCAACTCCTCTCCTGCTCTTGGAGTTTGTCCAGGATGTGGTCTGCCATCAGTCTGTGCTTCCCCAGGCTCACCACCTCCAGCAGTGCTTGGCAGTGGCGGGCCTTCACACTACTGCTGAGGCCGGGTGTTTGGCGGTGGTGGGTTTTGTTGGAGGGTGGAACCACACCAGAGGAACCTGCTGCACTTTCCCTGACCCTGCTGCGGGGTGGCACCCCCCACTGGATTGCTGCTGTGCCTGATGCTGCTGTCCCCTCCTCACCCGATTTCACCAAACTGACCCAGTGCGCCGTGAAGGACAGATAGCGGTCTGTCCCAAACCTGCTGCTCCAGATGTCCATGGCCACATTGACCACTCACCCACCGCATGATCCAGCCCATGCTCCACGTTGGCCATTGCGAAGCGGTGCAGTGCTGGGATGGCCATGCGTGAGAAGTAGTGCTGGCTCGGTAATGGCCAATCCGGCGCTGCACTCTGCAGGAGTGCACTCATGTCGCTCCTCTTCTGCACAAAGGAGTACGGGAGGAGCTGGGAAGACATGGCCCGTGCAAGCTGGCCATTCAGCTGGCGGATGCGACGGCTGCTGGGAGGCTGAGCCCTACCACAAAGGACTCGCTCAAAAGGGTCTGTTGGTGTTTTTTGGTTGCACGGGAAGAGGAGGAGGGAGCAGAGGAGACCGCTGAGGACTGGCTGCCTGAACAGGCCTCAGTGTCGGCAGGAGTGGCAAAGGGGGTTCTGGTGGTGCTTTTGGCCGAAGCACTGCCAGCGCCAGCTTTCTTCAGCCTCTTGAACTCCTCATGCTCAACATCATGCTTTTTGGCCAGATGATTGATGAAGCTGGAGGTGCAATAGTTACCAACCTCTGCTCAGCTTCATCTGGCACACATTGGAAGTAACAAAGTGGCTGTCCACTGAAGGCAGGTCAAAAAACTGCCAGATTGGGGATAGAAATTTGCCCTTACGCACTGAATGGGCTGCTGCTGCTTTTTTTCTCCCTTCGGTGGTTGGGCCTGCGGTGGTTGGAGCCTGGGGTTGAGTGGTGGTAGCGGCAGAAGATAATGCAGCAGGCTGTGGGTCCCACATTCCACGCCCACTGCTGCTTCTTCCAATGTCAGCGATGCTGATCCTCCGTGCCAGAACCACGCATGCATCCTCCTCTTCAGACTCAGAGCCAACATCTCCCTCCTGTGGTTGATAGTCACGGTCCTTCATCTCATCATCATAATTATCACCAGCATCATACTCCCCCTCCTCAAACAATTGCTGGGATGTTGATGATCCCAACTCCTCTTCTGCTGACACCTCAGGCAAGGAATTCCCCCCAACAATCACCGTCACCATCTTTGACTCCTCCGCAAACCCCAGTGTGGCCAGAATGTCCTTCTCAAAGTCAGTGGTGGTAACAGCCCTAATTGTGCTTGCAGTGTCTGGCTCTGGACTACAGAGCACGCTGACTTAGGGTAGGCTGCCCGCTGGGGTCGACATGATGACCGAGGAGTCCCCATGCACTGCTGGGTGGCTGCTGCTGCTCCTGCGAACAGGGTTGGTGGTGGGGGTGGAGGTGTCTGTTGTAGAGCTGGTGGTGGCCTGCTCATCCACCATCAGCTGCATCACAGGCTCGGCATCTTCCTCTTCCAATTTGCGGCACCGACCCTGCTGAAAAATGGCCTCTACACGCTTCTGCGCATCTGCAGCGCGACTCCCCCTATTAGCTGGGTGCCCAGTGCGTCCACGGCCAGTGGCTAGTGGCGGAATGGACACTGGTGCGGCACAACTGCTGGCGGTGATGGTGCCAGCAATGTTCCCTCTCTTCTTGGCCTTGATGCCCTTCCCCGGCTGCCAGTGTCAGCACACATAGTGCAAGTTTGTGTGATGATTGATGATGTCACCAGATGGATGTGGGGTACTTGCACTTTATTGAAATCGAGGTAATTTAGAGTGGCCACTTGCAGAACCCCACAAAGGAGGACATCACACCCTGAAAAGGAGGACATCGTACCGAGGACAGTGGCGCACAATAGTCCACATGGTGGAGGGCTGGCCGACCACAAAATGCAATCAGATTGGCAGAAGATTTTCCCACAAAATGCAATCTTATTGGCAGAAGATTTCCCCACAAAATGCAATCTTATTGGCACCAGATTTCCCCACAAATGCAATCTTATTGGCAGCAGATTACCCCACAAATGCAATCTTATTGGCAGCAGATTACCCCAAAAATGCAATCTTATTGGCAGCAGATTTCCCCACAAATGCAATGAGATTGGCAGCAGATTTCTCCACAAATGCAACCTTATTGGCAGCAGATTTCCCCACAAATGCAATCTTATTGGCAGCAGATTTCCCCACAAATGCAATCTTATTGGCAGCAGATTACCCCACAAATGCAATCTTATTGGCAGCAGAATTCCCCACAAATGCAATGAGATTGGCAGCAGATTTCCCCACAAATGCAATCTTATTGGCAGCAGATTTCCCCACAAATGCAATCTTATTGGCAGCAGATTTCCCCACAAATGCAATGAGATTGGCAGCAGATTTCCCCACAAATGCAATGAGATTGGCAGCAGATTTCCCCCACAAATGCAATGAGATAGGCAGCAGATTTCCCCACAAATGCAATCTTATTGGCAGCAGATTTCCCCACAAATGCAATCTTATTGGCAGCAGATTTAAATCTGTCAATCAGCAGCATAAGAACGAGCTATCATGCATACCAGAGTAGGGATTGCAGGGTCAAGTTCGGGGGCCAGCTGGGCTGGGCTCTGGGCCTCTGGCTGTGTCAGTCTCTCAGTCTCAGTCTCTCAGACCACGACGGGCGGGTGGCAGTGGCACTCACACACTACAGTGCTGGCTGCCTGGGCCTAGCTTGTGTCATCGGCTCCTCCGCTAGTCACCCGGGCCAAGCGTGAGGTGGGGCTGCCTGTGTCTCGCTGCGCGCAGTGCGGTGGTGCGCCGACGTGTGACATCACTGTGTTGGGTGGAGATCATGGAGATCAGGCCGGGGCCAAAAAGGAGGACTTTTGGCCGTCCGTCCTGGCCTTACGCCGGACGGAGGACCAGAAGTCCAAAAACCAGACTGTCCGGCCGAAATCCGGACATATGGCCACCCTAGGGTAATTGGTGTTGGACTTGAATGAATCTGCACGAAGTGACAGACAGCAGAGTAGAACACAGTGTGCACACTAAGTCTGTCACACACACTGACACTCAGAGTCAGCAGCATAGCAGAAATGTAGTAATCTGTACTAGTAAGCTAACACAGACACTGTACTACTCTAACAACTAGCACTGTGTTAGGCTTGGTGGTGTATTCTCCACAGTCAGCATGCAACGCATGAGCTGGCGTGGAGAAGGTACACACACTAGCACAAGGAAACAGGCTATCCCTAGTATAGTGGAGGGGAGGACTGACTCCAATAGGAGATTGTGGCGCACAGAGCCGGTGCAGATCTGACAGCCACAAACAATGCTTTCGTTATAACGTCTCAGCGCAAAGTAGCGCTGAGCGCATAAACCAGAACTGAGGAGATCAGGACAGGTAGACAGAATGAACGCTTGCTAGCTAGCGGCTACTTAGCGACAGCAAGCGTCCAAAACCAGACAGACTGGAATGAGGCAGCCAATGCGATGCGGCGATGGCGTGCCTCACAAAGACAGGACAGGATAGTCAGAAAATAGCAGGATTAAGATAGATGAACGTAACACAGATAAATATACAATAAGTATGTTTTCCTAGCGTATTACAATTACAGCTATCAATGAAACTATTTGTAACGTCTGACTAACATATGTATATATCGGCAATGAACCGATATATGACATAATCAGGAACGCTGACTAGGAATGGAGTAACACAGGGAACAGGACTCAGAAGGATTCGCTATCTCTTCGCAGAGATGAACGCAATCCACAAACGGCAACAGAACAGGACTCAGAAGGATTCGTTATCTCTTCGCAGAGATGAACGCAATCCACAAACAGTAACAGAACAGGATTCAGAAGGATTTGTTATCTCTTCGCAGAGATGAACGCAATCCACAAACAGTAACAGAACAGGATTCAGAAGGATTCGTTATCTCTTCGCAGAGATGAACGCAATCCACAAACAGAACCAGGAGCAGGGTAACTACCTCAGCACGGGTGGTCACGGTACGCGCAACCTACCAAAACGTGCTGGAAAGCTGACTAACTGCACACAGGATATAAACAGTTCGTGTACGTATACATCAGCGACACTGATGTATCAACGTAACACAAATACAAGGAAAATAATAAACGTGCTGGTATGCATATATATTGGCAATGAACCAATATATGATGCAAAGACCAGCAAAGTATCTTTATAACAAGAAACACGATCGGGGGCTAAAGCGACAGCAAGGCAAGCTTAAGCTAAAGCTATGAAAACCCAAGGAAACCCTGCAGGAAGCAGATCTTTATACTGAGGTCATCCAATGGGAGCAGACATGCAGATTCCCACACAGGTGAATGATAATCAGTCACAAGCTGACAGCAGGGAAAGACAGACAAAGCTATGCAGCTTGCATGGAAATAGATCAGAACTGCCTGAGCTGCAGCACTACTACTTCCAGCAATAGCTGCTGCAGCAGCGATCATTACAGTACCCCCGCCCTTAAAAGCGGATTCCAGACGCTTTTCAAAACTGAAATTCCCAACAAAACAGTCTGACTGATAATTCATGATGACCGGGACAGCCCGGCAAGACCGAATTCCAGAATCAGTCCCCACAAGACTGGACCCATCAGAACCAGAACCTACAGAACCATGCCCATCAGTACTACAAGCCCCAGTGTGACACCCATCAGAACCATGATTTCCAGAAGAAAGCCCTCCGAAACTCCCTGAGCGATACCCACCGCCTTCCAGGAACCGTTCAGAAACGCCAAAGCCTTTGCAATGCCCACCGGTACTGTCTTTACCAACACAAAACCCACTGTTGAACCAGTCCAAGGCACCAGGACAAGTTTTCTCAGAGACCTCCCAGAACACCTTGAAGCTCCAAAGAGATCCCCATAGGTCAGAATGCCCCTTAGGCTCACATGGAGAACCATCAAGAACCCCCATGGAACCTAGGGCAATTCCCGAGTCAGGGCCACAAGGACAAACATCAATATCAGGGCTTTCAGGGACCAGAACCATCTCTGGGCATGCAGGCAGACTGGCAACATCAGAACGTGTTCCCACTAAGGAAGCATCAGAGCACGCTAACACCTTAGACACACTTGGGCATTCTGGCACACAAAGAACATCTGGGCACACCGGCACAAGAGAAACCTCTGGGCATGTCAAGGAACTGTGAGCCTCAGGGTCAGCCAAGACAGGACCAAAACCAGGACTGGCCAAAAAAAAATCATCATGACTAAACTTCGCAACTACTGGACTTTTACACGAGAATGCTGGATCAGACTTAGATGTCGCTGATTCCAGCAAAGTCAGTAACAAATCAGATTCAGGGGCACTAACAAGACAGGACAAATCTTCTGATGTATGCACTGAACCAGATAGGGACTCCACAACTACCTCTGGACTGGACAGAGACTCATTTAATACACTGGATTGGAGCTCATGAGGCGCTGCAGAACAAGTCAGTATTGCAGCAGCCCCCACTGGACTAGGCAAAACTGAGGAATTCCCTGGACAGGAAGGGGACTCTGGAACCTCTGCCACAGCGGCCAGAGAACCAGAATCTTTCAGGATACAAGGCAGGGTTTCAGGAATGCTTACTAAATCAGACTGAAATTCTGAGACTTCTGTTATTTTGACCAGAGAATCAGAATTATCCATGTTACAGGGCAAGCCTTCTGAAACATGCAGAGGACAGGGCTGGAGTTCCTCGGCTGTTACAACACTGGAGAGGGACTCAACAAGATTGGTTAAATCAGACTGTGTACAGGGCAAGGTATCTGACACACTTGCTGACGAGGACAATATTTCAATGGCTTCTGCTTTGCTGGGCAGAAATTCATCAAGTTTTATTAGAGCAGACTGTAATTCCAAAACAGCTGCTAGACAAGTGAATATTACTGCAACACCAACTGAGGTAAGCAGTGCTTCAGACTCCTCTGCTAGAGGGTTTAAAGTATCCAAAGTACTGGGTGAAGCATAAGACTCTGCGACCACAGCTTCACTGGACAGGATCACTGAACAGTCCATATTGCAGGGCAAAACCATGGAAGCACCTGCTGGACAGCATAATGATTCTGTGACCTGAGTTTCATTGGAGAGATCTACTGCACAATTCATGGTACAGGGCAAATTTATTGGAAAATTTTCTGAACAAGGTAATAATTCTGCGATTTCAGGTTCACATAACAGATGCTCTGAGCTATTCACGAAACTAGAGCGAGGTGTAGAAACAGGAAGATCAAGACACAATGTTTGCGCATCTGAATCACCATTCATTTGTAAAATTGGAAAATTCAGATGCTGGGGTTCTGAGGTTACTAGACAGGATTGCTGGGACTCGGAAACTGATGTAGTGCATCTATTGGCATCTGCTGGATCAGACAGGAGTTGAACTTTATTAACACAGGTAATTTCTGCAGAAGTGTTTGCAGAGACAGGCAAGATTTTTCTGGTGTCTGTTTCACTAAACAAAGAGTCATGAGTACTGGCTAGGCTGGACTCGGAAGTCAGCAGGACCTCTGGATTCTCTGCTGAGAAATTTGCGCAGGGCAAGGTTAAGAATGTATCAGTGGCTTCTGTTTTACTGGGAAGTAACACTGAGTTATCCATGGTACAGGGTGGAATTGCAGGAACTTCAATTTCACACAAAAAGAGCTCCGAATCACCTGCTGAATCAGCCAAAGGTGCTGAAGCAGGCGGGTCAGAACGCCAAATTTGCGAATTCGGAGTCACATAAAAATCATCCAAAATCAGTTCCCACACATCAATCAAAGGAGCCACACAGTCATACCTACACACACCAGCCTCTATTAGGTTATAGGCTGACTTAATGCATGCGTTCAATACCATTTCACTTTTTGCACTGTAAAATTGACAAAATGAACTTGAATCATTCTTCCATTCACAGACCAGGGCTTCCATCTCTCCCCTCTCGAATGGAGGATCCCATGCATACTTAACAGCGAAACATTTAGGCTGATCACAGTCTGCAGATATGATTGTGGCAGGCACATGTATAGGGTTAATTAGCAGGTGATTGGCAGATTCATTATTCTTAAGAATCTCCAATACCTGTAGCAAGTGTTGAACTGTAGTGTATGCAAACTTCCCTTGGTTCACAAATAAGTTGATTTGTTCAATACTCTGTAATATCTCATCATAATCATACTCAGATAATTCTTTTAAACAAAAATCTTTATTTTCCCTAGCCAGGGAGGAAAGTTCATTAGTAGTTTCATAAGTCCATTTAACTCCCCTGAAAGACAATTGCATTTCATTATCTGTTAATGGCAGAATCTCATTATAGGTCTCAGTCGCTAAGGATAACGATTCTGCAGATTGGACACGTTTCTTAGAACGTTTGCGTTTTGCCTTTGACCCTGCCGTTTTTGGTGATTTATTCAAAGCTGCAGGAAAATTATCAGTAACACTTTCTGCTTGCTGCTCATTCTTGCAAGCAATTGAAGGAGCAGCTGATTGGCCTGCTGCCAGGAGTTCATTAAGAGGAAAAGGCAATGGATCTATGCGCAACCAGTTATGGATCACAAACGCTAGAAATTCCAGCGGTCTCTCTTTCAAATCGGAATGATTGAGAACATCAAATGCCCACTGGAATAATTCCCCTTTAAACAAAATATAACTTAGTTGGAGTGCCCAGGTTGAAACAGGAGTCGCTTGGAGATCAGGATTGGTCAGGAACCTGGCACATTCAGAGAAAAACTCATTTTCTGTTTCAGAGCTAAGTTCTTCAAATTTCTTAAAGGAACAGGAACCATAATTAACAGTGTCATACTTTCTGGGAATCCCCCCCACAATGGGGATTGGTAATGGGGTTTTCATAATGTTAGGCTTGGTGGTGTATTCTCCACAGTCAGCATGCAACGCATGAGCTGGCGTGGAGAAGGTACACACACTAGCACAAGGAAACAGGCTATCCCTAGTATAGTGGAGGGGAGGACTGACTCCAATAGGAGATTGTGGCGCACAGAGCCGGTGCAGATCTGACAGCCACAAACAATGCTTTCGTTATAACGTCTCAGCGCAAAGTAGCGCTGAGCGCATAAACCAGAACTGAGGAGATCAGGACAGGTAGACAGAATGAACGCTTGCTAGCTAGCGGCTACTTAGCGACAGCAAGCATCCAAAACCAGACAGACTGGAATGAGGCAGCCAATGCGATGCGGCGATGGCGTGCCTCACAAAGACAGGACAGGATAGTCAGAAAATAGCAGGATTAAGATAGATGAACGTAACACAGATAAATATACAATAAGTATGTTTTCCTAGCGTATTACAATTACAGCTATCAATGAAACTATTTGTAACGTCTGACTAACATATGTATATATCGGCAATGAACCGATATATGACATAATCAGGAACGCTGACTAGGAATGGAGTAACACAGGGAACAGGACTCAGAAGGATTCGCTATCTCTTCGCAGAGATGAACGCAATCCACAAACGGCAACAGAACAGGACTCAGAAGGATTCGTTATCTCTTCGCAGAGATGAACGCAATCCCCAAACAGTAACAGAACAGGATTCAGAAGGATTCGTTATCTCTTCGCAGAGATGAACGCAATCCACAAACAGTAACAGAACAGGATTCAGAAGGATTCGTTATCTCTTCGCAGAGATGAACGCAATCCACAAACAGAACCAGGAGCAGGGTAACTACCTCAGCACGGGTGGTCACGGTACGCGCAACCTACCAAAACGTGCTGGAAAGCTGACTAACTGCACACAGGATATAAACAGTTCGTGTACGTATACATCAGCGACACTGATGTATCAACGTAACACAAATACAAGGAAAATAATAAACGTGCTGGTATGCATATATATTGGCAATGAACCAATATATGATGCAAAGACCAGCAAAGTATCTTTATAACAAGAAACACGATCGGGGGCTAAAGCGACAGCAAGGCAGGCTTAAGCTGAAGCTATGAAAACCCAAGGAAACCCTGCAGGAAGCAGATCTTTATACTGAGGTCATCCAATGGGAGCAGACATGCAGATTCCCACACAGGTGAATGATAATCAGTCACAAGCTGACAGCAGGGAAAGACAGACAAAGCTATGCAGCTTGCATGGAAATAGATCAGAACTGCCTGAGCTGCAGCACTACTACTTCCAGCAATAGCTGCTGCAGCAGCGATCATTACACACTGCAGTACTAAATAAACTACACAATTATACAGTAATCCTGTGCCTGTGTGTGCCCAAACAGCACAGACACAGACACCCAACTAGCAGAGCTATTGCAGGCTACAGCAGAGACTGTCCCAGACACACACACTAACTAAAATCACAATACAACAAACTACTAGCTAAACAACAATAAAACAGTTATATAGTACAGGTGATAATGTGCTAAAACGCTGGGTTTCACACAGTAGAAAGCACTTGCTTTAGCCAAACAGCACTGGAGTGTCTCTCTCAGTGTGCAGTCAGCAGGGATGAGTTTCCTCAACATGGCCGCCTTTTTATATACGGGGGGGGGGGGGGGGGGCTGGCCAGAGTTCCTCTCTGTGATTGGTTGCTAGGGCTTCTGCTGGGAGCCCTCTGATTGGCTCAATGACGTCATCTCCTTAGTTACAGTATTCGGATTCGGATATCTGATGGATATCCGCGGATATCCGGGTATACGACCAAATATCTGCATAGAGCTATCCGGATTTTGGCCCAGGTATCCAGAATCCGAATACGGTCGGATAGCTGAAAAAAGTTCGGATATCCGGGTTACCCAGATATTTGGAATCCGGATGAGCATCCCTGCTCCTGGACGTTATAAAAACACACTGGTCCTCCAGCATGTTGGATTCCATTAGGGGTGTAAAGAATGTGCAAGCCTATTTCTACTACAAAGAAATTAACATTTTTTTTGTGAAGCCTATTAGTACTAATAAGAACACTGTTGTGGTACATATACAAATACAATACATTCAGTTCAGTTCTATATGTTGCAAGCATAAGCAGAAATATCGTTATTTCAGTTTACTTTATTTTTGTTTGCACACAAAGCATGGTCATCCCACAGTGTACTAAAAAAAACTGGCAAATAGGAAAGTTAAAAATTTATGCCAGTCAATCATTTTGTGCAGATGTTGTTGTTATTATTATCATTAACATAATGAAATCTACCGTGACAGAAAATATTTAAAAAAATTCACAGAGAGTTTGGTGCAGGTAAAAAAGGTCAGTACTGAATAACATTCCAAACTATTGTTATATTTGCTAGACCAGATTTTACTTACAGCTGTGCTTAGAGGAGGCATTTGAAATGCAAGAGCTATCAAGGGATGTTTGGGTGTCTTTTGGTGTGTTATGAGGATCTATATTCTAATTAAAAGTAACATTTGGTAGGGTTCACCTTCCTCTCTACTCCTTATTGTTCTTTGAATAATAATGAAGCTGAGTTGCTAATGTTGCCTTACTTCACTTTGAGGGTACAGTACCTATAGTGAGTGACAATCTGACTTTCAGATTGCCACTTTTATGTTTTTCTCTTATTAATAATTGATCAGTGCTTTGAAGGAGTAGTGTTGATTCAGAGCTCCATTCTCTTCAGGGAGGCCTTGGATTGTCAATGGTAACTGACCGCTAAAAAGGGGATGATTTCCATAAGTTTTTATGGATAATGATTTTTAAATGAATGATTAAAAGTTTCAGAAACCATTACGAAAGAAGCATGCCTTCCTCCTGCTAAGCATTTTAATTCCTTATCCTCTATGCATGCCTGTATCGTCCACAAAGACAAAGTGCTAGAGTGAATCTTCGCCACTTGAGCAATGCCTACCTGTGGTTCTTCAGTATTGTGATGAAGTGGTGTAGTGTATTATCCATGTTTTAATCACAGCTATGTTGTGGCCACCCTCAGCTGTGTCGCTGCAACCTGAATGGGAAAAAAAGAGAGAGAGGAGTCAAATATTACCCCTAACCACCATGCTTTGGGAATGAAAGTTATAGGGGTGTTTTTTTTATTATTTACTGTATTGTTATATCAGCAGAAAGGTGGACAGAGATGGTGGGAAAATGATTTTTTTTTGTTTAACTAATATTGAGTTTTAAGAATCGAGAGGTCATGAAAGAGGATATACAGTGGGATGCAAAAGTTTGTGCAGCCTTGTTAATCGTCATGATTTTCCTGTATAAATCGTTGGTTGTTATGATCAAAAATGTCAGTTAAATATATCACATAGGAGACATACACAGTGATATTTGAGAAGTGAAATTGGATTTACAGAAAGTGTGCAATAATTGTTTAAACAAAATTAGGCAAGTGCATAAATTTGGGCACCACCATAAAGAAATGAAATCAATATTTAGTAGATCCTACTTTTGCACAAATTACAGCCTCTAAATGCTTCCTGTAGGTTCCAATGAGAGTCTGGATTCTGGTTTAAGGTATTTTTGACCATTCCTCTTTACAAAACATCTGTAGTTCAATCAGGTTTAATGGCTTCTGAGCATGGACAGCTCTCTTTAACTCACACCACAGATTTTCAATTATATTCAGGTCTGGGGACTGAGATGGCCATTCCAGAACGTTGTACTTGTTCCTCTGCATAAACACCTTAGTGGATTTTGAGCAGGGTTTAGGGTTGTTGTCTTGTTGAAAGATCCAGCCCCGCTGCAGCTTCAGCTTTTGTCACTGATTCCTGGACATTGGTCTCCAGAATCTGCTGATACTGAGTGGAATCCATGTCTCCCTCAAATTTGATAAGAATTCCCAGTCCCTGCACTAGCCACACAGCCCCACAGCATGATGGAACCACCACCATATTTTACTGTAGGTAGCAGGTGATTTTCTTGGAATGCTGTGTTCCTTTTCCTCCATGCATAACACTCCTTGTTATGCCCAAATAATTCAATTTTAGTTTCATCAGTACACAGCGCCTTATTCCAAAATGAAGCTGGCTTGTCTAAATGTGCTTTAGCATACCTCAAGTGGCTCTGTTTGTGCTGTGGGCGGAGAAAAGGCTTCCTCCCCTTGTGTAAAGTGCGCCAAATGGTTGAACGATGCACAGTGACTCCATCTGCAGCAAGATGATGTTGTAGGTCTTTGGTGCTGGTCTCTGGGTTGACTCTAACTGTTCTCACCATTCGTCACTTCTGTTTATCTGAGAGTTTCCTTGGTCTGCCACTTCGAGCCTTAACTTGAACTGAGCCTGTGGTCTTCCATTTCCTCAATATGTTCTTAACTGTGGTAACAGACAGATGAAATCTCTGAGACAGCTTTCTTTATCCTTCCCCTAAACCAGGATGGTGTGCAATCTTTGTCTTCAGGTCATTTGAGAGGAGTTTTGAGACCCCCCCCCCCCCCATGTTGCTGCTCTTCAGAGAATATTAAAAGAGGAGGGAAACTTTAAATTGACCCCCTTAAATACTCTTTCTCATAATTGGATTCACATGTGTATGTAGGTCAGGGCTCACTGAGCTTACCAAGCCAATTTGAGTTCCAGTAATTAGTTCTAAAGGTTTTGGAATCAATACAATGACAACAGTGTCCAAATTTAGGCACCTGCCTAATTTTATATAAACAATTATTGCCCACTTTCTGTAAATCCAATAAACTTCATTTCACTTCTCAAATATCACTGTGTGTGTGTGTAACAATTGGTGTCAGCAAGTACAGATTTTCTGATTATTGATGATCTGCAGTATCACCAATAATACAGATGCTATACCTGGTTATATGGTGATCTGCAGAATCACCAATAATGTGAGTATAGCTAGACACAGGACAACCAGATGTAATATTGGTGTTTGGTGCAACAGTAATGAATAGAGATACTCACTACCCCAGAGGAGCTGGTATAGAGAAGTATCTCTATTGAACCCAGGAATACAACCTCCAGCTGGCTGGAGATGTAGACAACAATAATAGTCAGTTCACCCTAGGAGCGGGTGGTGACAATAGACAACGTATTGATCACCCGAGGAGCGGGTGATTCAGACTGCACTGCAGCAGGAGATCACCTGAGGAGCAGGTGATGAGGAAAGTACTGGAGTAGCTAGTCACCTTAGGAGCAGGTAATTAAGACTGTACTGCAGCTATGGATCACCTGAGGAGCAGGTGATTCAGACTGTACTGCAGTTACTGATCTCCTGAGGAGCAGGAGATAAATGTGATGCTGCAACTACTGGTCACCTGAGGAGCAGGTGATACAGACTGTACTGCAGTATGAATCACCTGAAGAGCAGGTGATTCCTAAACAGAGAATCCCTCACCGGTGACTAGGTTCACTGGTGAGGACAGGTTAGTCAGACAGGCAGATTCGGCAACAGGCGGGTAGATACGGTACAAAGACAGAAGGCTGAATCAGAGTAGTATTTCAGGCAGAGTTGGCAACAGGATCAGATAGGCAAAGGCACAGAATCAGTAAGCAGAAGAGTAGTCAAGGCTAGCAGAAGGTCATAACAAATAATACAATTCAATTAGTACTTTAAGCTATCAACATAGTCTGACTAAGTGTGGATCCCCAGCTCCTGCTGGTTCTAGCACACTTTGGGATCTGACTAAGGTCTGAGTGCTAACACGTAGCATTCGCAACAGCAGACGCAGAGCAACTGACAGGCAGGTCCTATATAGACTAAGAGCGCTCCACAGAGCCGCACCAGTCACTCAGCCAATCCGGAGCGCTGCTGGAGTCAGCTGACCGGCTGATCAGCTGACTCTCCTTCTACTCGCATAAAGGTCCTGTCGCCTGGCGCGCGCGTAGCCCTCAGTCTATGTGCAACTGAGGGATTAGGCAAAACTCCAACATGTAACTGCGCGGCGGAGGCCGCCGGCTGAGACGCGGAAGTAGCCGCCATGCCGCTCACCGCCATGGCGGCATCTCCGCTATCCATTACAGTACCCCCCCCTGAGGAGTGGACCCCGGACACTTCCTACCCGCCTTCTCAGGGTGTAAGTCATGAAACTCTTTTAAATCCTCTGCATGCATGCGGCAATCCGGCACCAAAGTTCTTTCCTCCTGGCCATACCCCTTCCAATGAACCAGGTACTGTACAGAATTCTGCACCAATCGAGAATCCAAAATCTTCTCGATCTCATACTCAGGTTGATCGTCAATCATCACAGGGGGGGGGGAGGAGAGGAATCCACATGCACAGCAGGCTTCAATAAAGAAACATGGAATGATCTCACACCTCTCATGCTGGCTGGGAGATCAATTGCATATGTTACGTCATTAATCTTTCTGGACATCGGGTATGGGCCTACAAATCTGGGTCCTAACTTAGGTGACGGTTGTTTTAACGCCAGATGCCGAGTAGACACCCACACCATGTCTCCTGGGGAAAACTTCCACTCAACAGACCGCCTCTTATCTGCCTGTTTTTTCTGAGTTTGGAAGGCTTTCCCCAGATTCCTTTTCACTAACACCCAAATCTCCTTTAACACCCTTTGCCAATCCTCTAGGGCCGGAAAAGGAGAAGATGCCACTGGTATTGGAGAAAATTTGGGAGACCTCCCCGAGACCACCTGGAAAGGAGAAAAACCTGAAGAGGAACTCTTCAGATTATTATGCGCAAATTCCGCGAATGGCAGGAACTTTACCCAATCTGACTGCGCATCTGCCACATAGCACCTGAGAAATTGTTCCAGGGACTGGTTAACCCTTTCGGTCTGTCCATTGGTCTGTGGGTGGTAGCCTAATGAAAATGAAAGGTCCATACCAAGCTGGTGGCAAAAGGCTCTCCAGAATTTCGACACAAACTGGACTCCCCTATCTGACACTACATTCTCCGGAATGCCATGCAGCTGGAAAATGTGCTGAATGAAGAGATCAGCCAATTCCTGGGCCGAGGGGAGTCCTTTCAGAGGGACGAAATGAGCCATTTTACTGAACCTATCAACTACCACCCAAATGACCGATTTGCCTTCAGACCTGGGGAGTTCTCCTACGAAGTCCATAGACAAGTGAGTCCATGGTTCATTGGGCACCGGTAAAGGTTGTAGCGCACCTACTGGTGCTTGATGAGAAGGCTTATTTCTGGCACAAACGGAGCACCCTCTCACAAACTCTTTACAATCAAGTGCCAACGAAGGCCACCATACACATCTGGCCAGTAGGTCCTGAGTTCGAGCAGCCCCGGGATGCCCAGCATTCTTATGGGCATGGAACAATTGTTGGAGTTGTAGGCGAAAAGGAAGTGGCACAAACAGAACCCCCTCGGGCTTCCTTTCTGGGATATCCTGTTGGTAAGGCCCCAGAGTCACCGCTCAATCCTCCCAGGTCTCCGTGGCTGCCACCACCAATTTTTGAGGTAAGATGGTCTTAGGGGCTGATGGCTGAACTGTCTCGGCCTAGATAATGCATCTGCTTTGACATTCTTACTTCCCGGTGTATACGTTACAATAAATATCTGAACCTTGAAAAGAACAAGGACCAGCGAGCCTGTCTGGGGCTAAGTCTTTTGGCCCCTTCTATGTACTCTAAATTTTTATGATCAGTATAGACCGTGATCGTATGTTCTGCCCCTTTAAGCCAATGGCGCCATTCTCCAAAGGCTAACTTAATGGCCAAGAGCTCCCGATTGCCAATATCGTAGTTCCTCTCGGCTGGAGAGAACCTACGAGAAAAGAAGGCACAGGGGTGTAGTTTGCCTTGAAGGCCTGAGTGCTGAGACAGCACAGCCCCAACCCCAACCTCTGAAGCATCCACCTCAACAATGAAAGGGAAGGTGACATCCACATGTCTCAAAATGGGAGCAGAACAAAATAACTTTTTTAGCATAGCAAAGGCAGACTGGGCTTCTGCCGACCAATGGTAAGTGTCAGCCCCTTTCTTGGTAAGGTTGGTGAGGGGTGACCCTACGGAAGAAAACACTTTAATGAACTTCCTATAGTAATTGGCAAAGCCAAGAAATCTTTGGAGCGCCATCAATCATACAGGTTGAGGTCACTCCAACACAGCAGAGACTTTTTCAGGGTCCATGGAAAGTTATGAAATGGAAATAATATATCCCAAGAAAGGGACTTTAGTGACCTCAAAGAGGCATTTCTCTAACTTCGCATACAACGAGTTCTGCCTTAATTTTCTCAAAACAAACTTCACATGTTTCCGATGTTCTGTTATACTGGGTGAGAAAATCAGTATATCGTCCAGATACACTAGCACAAATTTTCCCAGAACTTCCCTAAAAACTTCATTGATCAACTCCTGGAAGACAGCAGGGGCATTACACAACCCGAAAGGCATAACCAGATACTTGTAGTGCCAATCGGGCGTGTTAAACGCCGTCTTCCATTCGTCACCGTCCCTAATGCGTACCAGGTCGTATGCCCCTCGTAGGTCTAGTTTAGAAAAGATACTGGCATTGGTCACCTGAGCAAACAAATCGTCAATCACAGGCAGTGGATAGCGATTTTTTACAGTGATCTTATTTAAACCCCAATAGTCAATACAAGGTCTAAGCCCACCGTCCTTTTTCTGTACAAAAAAGAACCCAGCCCCAGCTGGTGACCGGGAAGGACGGATGAAGCCCTTAGCCAAATTTTCCTTAATGTATTCCTGCATAGCCAGCTTCTCTGGCCCTGACAGATTATAGAGATATCCTCTAGGAGGCATACAACCTGATCTTAATTCTTACTACAAGAAAATTTATGCGTGCTCAACACCAAGCTTAACCCTTACAAGTCTGGCTGTGCAAATCTGGCTAAATTGGCTTATCATGAGGCATTGCTCATGCAAAAATGCATTTGCTTTCGCATGCCAAACTTTGCAAGGTCAAAAACCAATACCGCGAAGCGGTTGCCCTGCGGAAATTAGTTCATGCTACATAGCACTATCCAGGAGCGCCACGGGGAGGCTTCCCAATGCCCCCATTCAACCGGGGGGACTGCGGGGCCCCAGGCTCTCTCACTGCCTAGGGACCACAGTGTTACCCCGAAGGGGGAGGCTGGGTGGAGCGGACGACCCCCCCAAGTGTGGCCAGCACCGGGGGGGGGGGGGGGCATCCGCACCCACCTCCCAAAAATAAGAAAAAAGGCACTTACCTTAACGTCCATTGCGTTCTGCTACTGTGCATAAACTTGGGGGCACTGCATGGGAAAGGAATGAAGTATGGGTCACCCCAAGCTGAAGGCTCAGGGCTGGCTCACACACATCACTCCAGAAGGGGGGGGGAAACAGGCACAGACAGTCTACTCCAGGGCTCACACCACCTAGAGCAAGCCATCCACCACCTGCCTCCAAAGGATAGAGATTGCAAAATGCTTACTACAAGAAAATTTATGCGTGCTCAACACCAAGCTTAACCCTTTCAAGTCTGGCTGTGCAAATCTGGCTAAATTGGCTTATCATGAGGCATTGCTCATGCAAAAATGCATTTTCTTTCGCATGCCAAACTTTGCAGGGTCAAAAACCAATACCGCGAAGCGGTTGCCCTGCGGGAATTAGTTCATGCTACGTAGCACTATCCAGGAGCGCCACGGGGAGGCTTCCCAATGCCCCCATTGAAACCGGGGGGACTGCGGGGCCCCAGGCTCTCTCACTGCCTAGGGACCACAGTGTTACCCCGAAGGGGGAGGCTGGGTGGAGCGGACGACCCCCCCCAAGCGTGGCCAGTGCACAGGCACTTACCTTAACGTCCATTGCGTTCTGCTACTGCGCATAAACTTGGGGGCACTGCATGGGAAAGGAATGAAGTATGGGTCACCCCAAGCTGATCTTAATTCTATGGGACAATCGAAACTCCGGTGGGGCGGGAGTTTATCTGCTGATTTTGGACAAAACACGTCAGCAAATTCGGCATACTGCACTGGCACCCCTTTCACCTGAACCTTGGTGGCGCAAACAGCAACTTTCTCCAAACAATGATGATGACAATGGGCTGACCAGCTCTGTAGCTGAACTGAAGCCCAGTCAATCTGAGGGGAGTGTAGTTGCAACCAGGGCATACCAAGGATAATGGTAGAGGTTGCCATTTGCAGGACAAAGAACTGTAGTTTCTCCTTATGTAGAACCCCTATATTGCACAACAACAACGGAGTCTGGGAAAGAGGCTGTCTACATTGTAACGGAGAGTCATCTACGGCTGTGACCAGAATCTGACGGTCTAAAGGGAGTAAAGGAATCCCCAATTTTTTGACAAAGTCATAATCTATAAAATTGGCTGCAGAGCCTGAGTCCACGAATGCCTCTGTGGGCGTGGCCCGACCTTCCCAGGTAATGGAACAAGGGAGGAGCAAACGGTTATTGTTTAGAGGTAGAAACGGCTCGCCTAGGGTATTACATCTGACTACACCTAGGCGACAGCGTTTCCCGACTGAGAGACTCACCAGAGCCTGCAATTTCCTGAAGGTGGAAATTGCAGGCTCTGGTGACATTTTGATTTGGGAGATGAAGGAAAGGCAGAGTGCAGAATGACACCCAGGTAACAGGCCTGGGAAGTGGGGAGAATGGTTGTTTTATCGATTGTGGGGTGGAAAGATCAGGTTCTCAGTTTTGTCTAGGTTAAGGTTCTGGAACCTAGCTGACATCCAGGAGGAAATAGTTGAAATGTATGGGCAGTGGTTGAGGAGGAGCCGTTGAAGTAGGTTGTGAAGGAGGGATTAAAGAGGTAGGAGGAGATCCAAGTCAAGGCAAGGCCATGGATGCCTATGAACTGTAGAGTTTGGAGGAGGAGGGGTTGGTCTACAGTATCAAATGCTGAGGAGAGGTCAAGCTATGCAAGGCCCTAATATCAGAAAAAATAAAAATTCAATGAAATTGAGTGATTAATAGAAAACCTGCTTAAAAAATAAAGCCCCCTCTTCAACTTGGCATTTACACACAGACATGCATGCATATAAACCGATTACATGAAATACATATTCACTCATGCAACAACTATTTTAACTGGTTCCGGATGATGCAGTTGAATTCTATGTCCTGTATTCGGCTGCGCGGATCTGACAGGACATAGATTTCAACACTCGCACGGTTCCGCCGCTCCCGCCAATCGTGCCGCAGATCACTCGCCCTGCCGTCTATATGAGGGCAGAGCTGTGCGAGCCAGTCAGGACTCAGGAGCCAATTTAATTGGCTCCTGACGCTGTCATCACTGTAAGCCAATCCCATTGGCTTACATTGATTGACAGCATCAGGAACCAATGAAAGCGGCCCCTGACCGGCGCACATCGCTTTATAGGGATGGCAGAGAGAGCGACCTGTGGCAGGGATAGAACGGCATGACTGGCGGGGGGTGACAGGTGATTGTGCCAATTTGTTGGTAAGCCCCATTTTACTGAGCCAGCAGTCTCTGGTCCTTAAGGGGGCAGAGACTGCTGGTATGGATGTAGTTAAAGAAATTTTAGAATAATGTTAAGAACAGATAGAAAATATTTTTCTTAAATTTAAACTGTGCTTTGAAATACAATACAATACAATAACATTTCTATAGCGCTTTTCTCCCTTAGGACTCAAAGCGCTTAGGCTCTCTCAGATTCAGTAATTGGTAGTAGGATGAAGTATTCACACAACAAAAGTTATATTTCTGCACATGCCAAACTGAACAGGTGGGTTTTCAATCTGGATTTAAACACGTCCAGGGATGGAGCTGTCCTGATCTGTTGAGGTAAGGAGTTCCAAAACGTAGGGGCAGCATGAAAAAAAAGGCTCTGGGACCAAACGTTTCCAAGTGGACTCTGGGTATGACTAGATTATTAGAACCTGTGGATCTGAGAATGTGGGGATTGCTACACAGCTGCAACATATCTTTCATGTATCCAGGGCCCAGATTATTCAGGGATTTAAATGTCAGTAGGCCGATCTTGAATAGGACCCTCCATTCTATAGGTAGCCAGTGAAGGGAGTGCAGGACTGGCATTATGTGGTAGTGACGGGGTTGGTTGGTTCGCAGTCTGGCAGCAGTATTCTGTATCAGCTGTAGGCGGTATAAGACCTTTTTTGGAAGGCCAGTGTAGAGAGCATTACAGTAGTCCAGTCGGGATGTGATGAAGGCATGGACTAAGGTCGGCAGATCTTCTGGAGGGATGAGATGCTTGATTTTTGCAATGTTCTTCAGGTGAAAATAGGATGATTTCACCACAGCAAAGATTTGAGTTCTGAAGTTGAAATCCCCATCAATTAGAACTCCCAGGCTACGCACATGATCAGAGCTGCGTAGATCCATGCCTCCTATTCCCAGTGGTGAACATTGCAAGTTAAGTTGTTTTGTTGTCATGCGCTGCCCTCCAATCAGAAGGACTTCAGTTTTGTCTGCATTCAGTTTCAGCCAGTTGTCATTCATCCATTGCTGTAGTTCACGTAAGCAGGCATTTATAGTTAGAGTTGGGTCTGTCACACCAGGCTTGAAGGAAAGATATAGTTGGGTGTCGTCCGCATAGCAGTGGTATGTCAGGCCATGTTTTTGGATTAGTTTTCCAAGCGGTAACATGTAAATCGTGAAAAGCAGGTGAGAGAGGATTGAGCCCTGGGGCACCTCATACTTAAGTGGTGCAGGGGTGGACAGGAAGGGTCCCATAGACACTTTGTGGGTTCTGCCACTCAAGAAGGATTGGAACCATTGAAGAACTATGCCATCAATGCCGCAGTATTCCTGTAGCCTGTTTATCAAAATGTCATGGTCAACTGTATCAAAGGCTGCATAAAGGCCCCCAATCCGTACATAGTGCTGATATTACCTGCAATATGACAACTTAAAAAAAATAATAATAATAATAATAATGCAGTTTGTCAAATAACCAAGTTTACAGTCAGTAAAACTGTTCTTAAAGAAAAATCTGCTATTCTTCCATACTTTCTTTTCTCTATTCTTCCATACTTTTTTTTCTCTTTTTCTGCGTATGCCCTCCCCCCCCCTTCTCTTCTTTCTCCCCACCGTTCTACAGGGGGTTCCCCTCCCCCCTTCCCTCCTTTTCAGCAGGTACTCCAAGAACACATAACTGGAAACACATGGACATTTCTCCCTCCAAAACCTCCAGCTCTCTATCTTGGACTTGTCTGAATCTATCTCACTGAGAATGGACTTGCCCTCAACTCTAAACTAAATTGGAGATTCTCCAAGAAAGCTACCGGTTATTGTTCTGTTCTAGACTACACTTTATTCTTCATATACTGTATGCTATGGGTATATACCTATCTGTATTCTTTCTATAACCACATGTTTGATTGTTCTACTTGACACTACTGTTATATGACTTGTGAGAACTCATTATTATTTTTCAAAATAAAAACAAGTATAACAAAAAAAGAAAAATCTGGATACACAGAAGAAAATATATTTATAAATAGAAAACAATAAAACTTTATAGCTGCTCTTGTATTATTATTATTATTATTATTACTAATAATAATACTATCTTACATCCTTGAGAAGGCTTTCAAACTGTTGAGAAATGTATTTTGCCTCCACTCTAAGCTGTTCACACATCCATATTTTGTTCAGTCAGTTTTCATTTTGGCTGTGTAATACTTTTGACAGATCTGGAGCTATGAAAAACATGTCTAGCATATCAGATCTTTAAGTAGGGATATAAAAAAATGCTTTTTCTGCTTGTAATTAATGAGGAACAGTGCCAAACTGTCATCTTGGTGGCTTACTTGGGCAGGAAAAGAGGTTGGAAAATGGTGATAGATGGCTCATTCTTTGCCATGCCACCCTGACATCCCCTTTATTCACAAACCAATGATGTGTTGCTACAACAACGATGACTGTGCAGCAGAAAATGCTGCTGAAAGGGTCTTGCCTATCCGTAGTACAATGTAAGCTATGCAAACCAAACAACATTTAGGATTTTCTTCTGTCCAGTGTAGAAAACAGAGTCAACCTTGGGCAATGGGGAGAGATAACCTTAAAGAATTTACATTAAAAAGAGAAATGTTTAGCACATGATGTCACAATTACATAAAAACACTTTCATTTAAAAAAGGAAACAATTTGATGTATGGCCAACAAGAAGAAGCAAATTCCTTTCAACATCTCAGGGTTATTTAGTGCTGGGATTTAGCTCTTGATATAAAGGTAATTAATGTTGTTTTTGAAGCCATAAAACGTTTTGAATTATCGTAGCCTGTTGAGGAAAGAAGAGGCGGGATGCAATTTGTGTTTGAGTGTGTAAACTAGTGAATTCACTTGGGATTAACTAATGTTGCTCAGATCTGATAAAAGTTATTGATGTATTTTGCACCATCTTATTGATAGAAGGACCTGCTAAGGAAATACTAACTTAAAATGTAAAACTGATTATGTGTACATTTTTATAAGAATTATGTATTAATTGGTATGTATAACTTTTGACGATTGTTCTATTTATTAATTTTATTTTACTTATTGCATTTTGAAAACTTTTTATCCAAAAAGATTCTGAAATACAGCATTTAAAATGTGATTTTTTTTTGGGAGGGGGACCTTTAGCATGTGGTTTTTGTGTGACATTTTGAAAGCAAAAGTGGCTCTTGTTTTACTGGTGTGTAAAAATGGTAAGATAGGTTGATACTGATAGTGATGATTAGGACGTAATTAACCACTCTACAAGGCTGTAGACTTTTTTTCTGTATATGTAGAGGCTTGTTCACTAAGGTCACAAAGCAAAATGCTTTTGCCAATCAAACTAACAGGGGACGCTTAAACAAATTAAACATTCCTTTACAATATTTCAGTTTTTTTGACATAAAAAGGACTAATATATGTAAAACACTATACAATGTCATTAAATGTGCACAGATACTCTATATGTCTACTTATCTTGATCAGTTTTCTCAAACTATGCAAAATTTGATGAGCAGCCACGGTGAAAGGTTTTTAAAGAATGTTTTTATGACATTAAGTCCTGAGTTATAAGCTGAGCAGTCCATAAACTAATATTATATTATTATTGTTTTTTTATTTTGCTGTTCATGAAACAAGGTCAGTTCTAATCGAATAATAAAAAGAATAGTAAGTTTGATCAACATTTGCTCCTCTTTTCTCCATTTTATTATTATTATTTAGTTTTTATATAGTTCTATACAGTCTTGTCCCCAACTTTCCCTTTAGAGGGGCTCACAATGTAATCCCTATCAAAGTCTAAGACGAATATAATCCAATTATTTAACCGACTGTATGTTTCTTGGGATGTGAGAGGAAACCGGACAAACCTGGAGAAAACCCATGCAGACACAGCTAGAACTTATTCAGGAAAATCAAACATACTTGAGAGGTACAAAGATTGAAAGTTCCTCAAAAAGAAAAAAAAAAAGATTAAAAGTTAGTGATGGGGCAAATCTATTTACTCGAATCTGAATCCAAATTTTAAGAGGTTCTTAAATTCCTTGAACATCTGGAACCCTACAAATCCTTTATAGAATTCTCAGGTGATTGGTCTCTTACCAGCAGCAGCTTGCCACGCTACTGGTCGGGTCTCTCTTTCTCAGGGCAGTTTCTAAGCTTAATAGCTTTCAGGGCAAAAATGGAAAGATTTCCCCCTCGTTTCCTTTGAAGACTGCAGCAAATAGAAACCCGAGTATATGAAAGAGGGTGCCCCCCCCTTTCCAAGCAGAGTGCAAAGCAGAGGGGTGATACTCCCTTGTTCCACACATGGCACATCTTCTTCCTCCTAGGTGTCCTGTCTCTATGGTACCAGAGCCATCTGTCAGTACATAAAATCATGGTGGAAAGTTAGCTTCACTCTCTCTGAGTTAACTTCACCCCTCTGCATCAGAGATGGTTGTCGCTCATCACTACTGGCACTGCAGGATTCGTCAGATTCGATTTGTAAAAATAGAGGGGTAGGATTCGAATCTTTGAATCCCAAAACTTCCTAGAGACTCATGGATTCTGCAGATTTGTCATTCCGTCTATATAAAAAAATTAAGCAGTTTAGGGCTTTCTGTAGGTTTGTAAGTTTGTCTCCTGACAACATCCTCTAGTGGCAGCAAGAATCAACAGCTGGACAGGAATGGTATGCTGTAAGCATTACTTGGCAGCTGCAGGCCATGGCCCCGGAAACCTATGCAGAGCCATATAATGGATGCAAAAATAGCCTACCACCATGGTCTGATTTCAAGGTTATCACTGAAAAAGGCATATTGGATATCCTCCCAAACCTTCGCCAGACTACCTGCGATCTGGCCCCTGGCCCCACTAAGTTCACGTTGAAATGCCCTGAGCTATTTACATCGGCATACCACAAAATAGTCAACGGTTCCTTACAAGAAGAGTGGTTTCCCTGTTGTCTGAAAGAAGCAATCGTCAGGCCACTACTCAAGAAACCATCCTTAGACCCAGATGCTCTAAATAGCTACAGACCTGTCTCAAACCTCCCCTTTCTGGGGAAAATTATTAAAAAGGCTTTCTACCTCCAACTTGAAGCCAGGCTCTCCAGAAACAGCATCCTTGACCCTCTTCAATCTGGCTTCAGGAAATATCACAGCATAGCAAGAGACAAAGGCCAATGTTCCATCCTGATTTTGCTTGACCTCTCAGCGGATTTTGATACAGTTGATTATGAAATCTTAATGTTTAACAGGCTACAAGAGTACTGTGGCATAGATGGCATTGTTCTCCGGTGGGCCAACTCCTTCCTGGATGGCAGAACACAAAGGGTAGCCTTGGGGCCCTTCCTCTCCAACTCTGTACCACTAAAATATGGTGTACTCCAGGGCACGCTATTATCCCCTTTACTTTTCACCATATACATGCTGCCACTTGGAGAAATCATACAAAAATATGGCCTGACATATCATTGCTACGCTGATGACACCCAGTTATACTTGTCATTCAAACATGGCATCACAAACCCTACTCCACAAATAAACTCATGTTTAGCTCAGTTTCAGGAGTGGATGAATAATAACTGGCTACAACTTAATGCTGACAAAACTGAGGTTCTTGTTATCGAAGGTCAGGGCTCGACACCCAAGCAGCCCCAGTCTCAACCAACACCGCTAAGGATAGGGAGCTCAGACCTGAACAACTCAGACTGCGTGCGCAGCCTGGGAGTACTGATTGATGGGAAATTAAGCTTCAGGAATCAAATCTCAACTGTTGTGAAAAGTTCCTTCTTTCACCTAAGGAATATTGCAAGGATTAAACACCTCATTCCTTCAGAGGATCTTCCAATCCTATTTCATGCCTTCATCACATCAAGCTTGGACTACTGCAATGTTCTCTACAGAGGCCTTCAAAAGAAAGACCTACACCGCCTGCAATTAGTACAGAATGTTACCGCAAGGCTGTTAACGAGCCAACCCCGCCATTGCCACATAACACCAACCCTGTGTTCACTCCACTGGCTATAAAATGGAGAATTTTGTTTAAGATTGGCTTACTGATATTCAAATCCTGGCACAATCTGGGCCCTGGATACCTGAAGGACTTGCTGCAACTCCATCACCCTCCCCCCCCCCACACAATCATAGATCAAAAGGATGTAACACCTTGGTCACCCCCAGTGTCCACCTCAAAACCGTTGGAGACAAAGCCTTCTGTCATGCTGCCTCTAGACTTTGGAACTCCCTGCAATCAGGATAGCACCATCCCTGGAAGCATTTAAAGGAATACTTAAGTCAAAAAAAAAAAATGACATTTACTCACCTGGGGCATCCCTCAGCACCCCGAAGCTGGATTGTGCCCTCGCAGCCCCGCTCCGATCGTCCTGTCCCCGCCGGCGGCTACTTCCGGTTCGGCGACAGCCGCCGACAGGCTGGGAACGCGGCTGATTTTCCGCGTTCCCAGCCGCTGCTATCACTTTCTATGCTGCTATAGCGTCTATATATACGCTATAGCAGCATAGAGAGTGATAGCAGCGGCTGGGAACGCGGAAAATCAGCCGCGTTCCCAGCCTGTCGGCGGCTGTCGCCGAACCGGAAGTAGCCGCCGGCGGGGACAGGACGATCGGAGCGGGGCTGCGAGGGCACCATCCAGCTTCGGGGTGCTGAGGGATGCCCCAGGTGAGTAAATGTCATTTTTTTTTTTTGACTTAAGTATTCCTTTAAGGCTAAACTGAAAACCCACCTCTTCGGTCTGGCATTTATGAACACCTGACTTTCTCCTCTGTAACACAGTCCAGCCTGCAACCCTGTATTGATCTGAGACACAACTATGTGCTTTGAGTCCTATGGGAGAAAAGCACTTTACAAATGTTATTGACTTATTGTATTGTTTGTGAGACTCTTACTTCTGCTTCTTACAGGTGAGACTTTACATTTCATTGCATTTGATAGAAAGACTATTCAAAACCATCATAACCATCTCACCTCAAAAGTTGAACCTGTGCTGTTCTGAATCTGTATAAAACACCACAGTGCAGTGTGTTAATTGCTTTTATAACATCTGTATAGATGACAAATGTATTTGCCAAATTGTTTAGATGTCTGCCTGGAAGCAACAGGGTAAGGGAAACATCCTAAAATACCCAAAGCTAGGATTCCAGACTGCACTTCTTCCTCTAAACTGCTGACTGCCAAACACTGCTTCAGAGTCAGACACATGTAATGTGAGCTGCCCATCATGATTAGATACATACACAATGGGAAAATTGAACTTAGTTTTGTACACAGTAGAAAGAAATGGTAGCGCATCTAAAACCAAGTTACACTTGACGGACACTAGCTGCATAGGGCTGCAAAGCCTCTTAAAGCAACAACTCTTCTTGTTTCAGCTGAAACAGGTGCTCCAAACTTACACTGATGGAAGATGCTTTCAGCGCTGTGTAACATGTTGGGGCTATAAAAATCCAATAAATAATAATAATAGCAATGCTCGCTTCCGAGTGAAACATGAAAAAAATGTATTTTGTGCATTTATGCCTATTTTTCCACTTTACAATGTCTATAAATTTACTTTTTTTTAGACTATAAAACACTCCAGACAATAAAATGCACCTAGGTTTAAAGGGCAAAAACCAGGGGAAAAAATATACTGAACCTGTTGTGTCCATGGTTCAGGAGCGTCTTGTAGATGTTCTCCTCCCAATTATTATGTCCTCTCCTTCTCCTGTCCCACTTGTGTCCTCATCCTGACCCCCTGGTGTGACACCTACTGTCTCCCAGTGTCCTGTTTGTCCCCTTGTATTCTCATGTCCCCCACCCCAGTGCCTTGTGCGTTCCACTTTGTGTCCTCCTCCTGTCCCCCAGTGCCTTGTGTGTTCCCATTTATTAATACATTTATTATAAATTTATTATTGGTACTCCAAAAGATGCAATGCATTTCGCAGGCACAGCCTGCTTCATCAGGCAATAAGATAGGGGACAAACAGTAGCTCGTCAGTAGCACGAATAGCGCCAGAGGCTTACGATAATTTGCTGTAATAGCTGCAAAACCTTTAGCTAGCACTAGGCTAGCTAGTACAAGTGTCCAGCACCCCCGATCCAGCCAGTTTATGCATTACTCAGCCTTGCTCCAGCGATTGGCGCAGCCTCCCCGGACAGTTACGGTCTTCACTATGGGGAGGATCGCACATGACGTCATGACGTCGCCGACGTCATGACGTCATGCACAAACCCAGTCCTCCCCATAGAAAGACCGGAGCTGTGCGGGGAGGCTGCGCGATCACTGGATCCAGGCAGGGTAATGTATAAACGGGGGGATCAGGGGGCATTGCAGGGGATCGGGGGTGCCGGACACTTGTACTAGCTAGCCTAGTGCTTGCTAAAGGTTTTGCAGCTATTATAGCAAATTAATTCATCCTGGGGCACTCCTGAGCACACAGTGTCAGGCATACCTTTGGATCCGGATCTAGGGGGAAGAAATGATTGAATGTGAGAAGAAGCCGCTGTTGGCTGAGGGCACCCTCGGGTTAGGTGAGTGATACAAGTGGCTATTGCTGCTAATTACAGCACACATGGGGAGTGGAGCACGGGGACATGGAGGTGGCCACAAAGAGGAACACGCATGCTGCCACAAAGGGAAATACAGAGGCTGACAAAAAAGGGGACATGGAGCTAGACGCGTACGTACGAAAAGGGCGTCGGGAAAAAAGGGCGCGTGGTATAAACGATAAATGGAAATATCGTTTATAGAAATTATTGTGTAGAATTTCGTTTATAAATAGTGATTTAAAAATGTATAAATCACTAAATAATGTGTATGAGATCGGCAATTCTTAAAACGTTAATCTTCCCTGTTTGTAAAGTGAAACTTATATTTTCGTTTATTAAAAACCCTCCCTGTACCTATCCCTAACCCCTAGACCCCCTGTTGGTGCCTAACCCTAAGACCCCCCTGTTGGTGCCTAACCCTAAGACCCCCCTGTTGGTGCCTAACCCTAAGACCCCCCTGTTAGTGCCTAAACCTAAGACCCCCCTGTTGGTGCCTAAACCTAAGACCCCCCTGTTAGTGCCTAAACCTAAGACCCCCCTGTAGGTGCCTAAACCTAAGACCCCCCTGTTGGTGCCTAAACCTAAAACCCCCTATGGATAATAATGTTTTACAGACATGAATAAATAAAGAATGTAAAGAAAAAAAATGTAAATTATTTTTTTGGGTGGATAATAATGTGTTAGAAATGTTTTAAAAATAGTGATTTATTATCTTCATAAACGTTATTCGTCACGGGCTCATTTTGTAAACTTAAATCATCACAAACATAGTTATAAATCCTTAAAAATCTCCGGGCGCCGTTATAAATCCTTAAAAATCTCCGGCGCCTTATTTTCCCCGTTCAGCGCCCATTAAACGATATTTATAATGAAAGTGAATGGGGCGCCCTTTTTGTCCACTTGTCTCATGCGCCCAAATCTACTGCTTCCGAGCTAGACACAAAGGACACAGGGAGTGCAAGGAGTCCCCGGCATGCGTCAGGTCAGCAGTTCGTATCAGTAGGTGATAGTCAAAGACTGAAGTCAGGGACTCCCTGCATTCAGACTACATGACGCAGGGAGTTTTTCTCCCCACATTTGGGGGAGAAAAACTGCATTGTATAGTCAGAAAAAATACAGTAAACAAGTGTGGAAAAAAATATATAATATGGCAAAGCTTAAAGAGAAACCATGACCAAGAATTGAACTTCATGCCAATCACTAGCTGATACCCCCTTTTACATGAGAAATCTATTCCTTTTCACAAACCGATCATCAGGGGGCTCTGTATGGCTGATATTGTGGCAGTTTCCTGTCTGTGAAACTTGTTGCATTGCGGGAAATAGCTGTTTACAGCTGTTTCCAACTGCCAAAAAAGCAAGCAGCAGCTACATCACTTGCCAGTAGTAAAAATGTCACCATGTGATAAATGTCAGAATGTAAATCAGGGATTTAAAAGATTTTACAATGGGAAAACACTGACTAAATACTTTATACATAATTATTGTAAAAATGAAGCACTTTTTTTTATTACATTATTTTCACTGGAGTTCCTCTTTAAATGCCAAAATTGTGAAGAACCTTAATTGGTAAAAACCCTGAAACCTGAAGTGTTTAACTTTGGTTACTAGAAGTGGGAACAAAACAAAAAATAGCTAATACTTTACAAGTAATGCAAAGCAGGGCTGCTTGGATACCCCTGATCACGAATACGAGTGATCACGAGCATCACTCCAGCCACTTCCTAATTGACTTATGATCTCAGACACTGAAGGGCATTGATAGTAATTAAAAAAAGAAAAAACAAGGGCTGAAAGTAGAATGAGAGCTACATGTGGAATAAAGGGTTGCCTTGCATGCTTCTTTTGTACAATACTAGCATGAAAAAATAAAAACAACTGAATAGATTAGCTATAACTCTTTTTTTATTATTTTTAATTAAAATTAATTTCAGAATGCATGGGTTGTGCATTTAAAGCTATTCAATCAAAAACAATTATTGGAAAAAAAGCATGAGCAAATTTTTAATTTCTGAAATAGTAATGCAAGGGACTGTGCTTTATCACTAGCAACAAAGCCCCATTACATTCTTTGTTGCTTTGATAACATTGGTTACAAATGCAGTTAGCATTGGAAGCATTGGGGAGTCTTTATTTCAAAGCTGCAAAGTGGACTTGTATCAGTATTCCTGTTAATCCCATTCTTAGTCTATTCATACCAAGACGTGCATTGCCATAGAAACAGACATAGCATTGTATCTTTTAGACATGTATATTCTCACTAAATATTCCCAAACACTGCTATTTACTCAGAAGGTGTAATTAATGTGTGACTGGCACTATCTGGGTATACGTGATTAAAAATCCACTGACTTTAGCGGGTAACAAAGCCCCCTTACAAGCTAGAAACACCACATTTGCAGGATATGTTAAGAAGAACAGTGGGAACAAGGGCATTTTCTTTTTCAAAAAGACCTTATAGTTTTTGAGAAAATTGATTTTAAAGTTTCAAAGAAAACAGTATACATGTAACTGCAGTAAATGACAGTTAATGTAGCATAAATTTACATATATCAAAAGAAAGAGGTGTGTCAATGTGTGTCAGCTCCCACAGAGTTTGAGAGGTAAGCATGCCAATCTTCCCACCTTCAGCACAAAGCACTGGTTGAAGAAATATGATCTCTGACATCACTGAATTTGACATGACATAGTGTATGCCTGAGAAATGATTAAAGTATACTAGTATACCTGAGAATTGAGTACCTTGAAGTACCCTAAATTAGGAACTATGTCTCCCCTGCCCAGGTAAGGGGGGGGGGCACCTTTAGATTTGTTAAAATTAGTGTATATGTAAACACTTTGAATTGTTTGTGTATATGTTGATACATGTGAATAATTAGCACGTATTGTTATGTTGTAACAATGCACATGTAAAGTATTAATTGTAAGCTCCACCAGACAGGGAAGGGGTCAGTTGAACTTCCTGGTGTGATTGCATATAATGGTGATGGTGGTTGAATATGGCACATTTGATGAAGGGCTTGTCTTGAAACCTGTAGCATGTAGACAATGAAACCATTAGGGTCCCACAGGGGTCAGTACAGAGTCCTGTGCTCTTCAATTTATTTATGAATGACCTAGTAGATGCAGTCGAAAGCAATGCTGCTATTTTTGCAGATCATACAAAATTGTGCAGAATCATTAACTGTCAGGAATATAGTGACATATTGCAACAGGATCTGGATAGGACGGCTATATGGGCACATACGTGGCAGATGAACGTCAATGTTGAAAAATGTAAATTCGTGCCTTTTGGCCGTACCAATGGTCTAGTACTACACAAAATAAACGGGTTACAGATAGAGACATCAAACTTAGAGAAGGACTTAGGAGTACTCAACAACTAACAAGTTAAATAATATTATTCAATGCCAAGCTGCTGCAGCTAAAGCTAATAACATTTTGGTATGCATTAAAAGGGAAATAAAAACTCGAGATGCTAGCATAATATTGCCCCTGTTTAACTCTCTAGTAAGACCACATCTGGAATATGGAATTCCATTCTGGGCACCACATTACAGGAAAGATATTGCAGTTTTAGAGCAGGTGCAGAGACGAGCAACAGAATTGATATGAGGGATGGAATGTCTCACTTACCAAGAAATGTTAGATAAACTGGGTTTATTTTATGCTTCATACACACTTGAGATAAAAGTCTTTAGGAAAGGCAAGATCACAGACCAATTTTACACCCTTCTATGTAGAGTGAGAGCCAAACCTACACAGTCTATTCTATGGAGCTGCACTCCCCATCAGATAAAATCTTTGCAAGATGCTGCACACAAAGATGCCCGTACATACTAAAAAGATCATTATCTGCAAAAGATCTGTTCCTGCAAAAGATCCATTCCTGCAAAATGCATTCATAGTCTATGAGATCTGCAGGTCATCATACACACCTTGTTTAACAGACTTCATCTGCATATCTGGCAATCATCTGCAGATCTGAAAATTCATCCTGGTGGATCTGATCTGCAGATGATCTGCAGATGATTTTTACACACAAATTTGGACAAGCACCATCCACTTGATGGTGGATGTGATGGCCCATCACATCTTTCACATCACATCGTAACCTTACGAGGGAGGAAAGATGGGCCATCACATCTTTGATGAAACGGGATGATGTAATTATACGTGAGGCTGATAAGGGGGGCAATGTTGTGCTGTGGCCCACAGAGAGCTACATCAGGGAAGCCCTCAGACAATTAGGCAACACGAGATACTATAGGACCCTAGTCTCTAACCCAGGCGAAGTGTTTAAATCTAAATTGGATCACTTGTTGGATCAAGCCAAATCAGTCGGTGTCATATCGCAGAGGGAACATGCCTTCTTAACAGTAGCTAAACCGATTACACCCACATTCTATCTTTTACCCAAAGTCCACAAAAACAAGGACCAACCACCAGGAAGACCCATAGTCTCGGGCATTGGGAGCCTAATTGAGAAAAGTTGTTCTTTTATTGATTTTTTCTTACAGGAACATGTGTGCACACTTGATTCTTATGTGAGAGATTCTCTGGACCTTATTACAAAACTGAACCATGTTCATACTCCACCAGGTACACTTATGATTTCTTTGGACGTTGAGTCTCTATACACCAACATAGGACACCACCATGCAGTAGAAGCGGTTCGGTATTTTCTGGCCACCACTGCCATCTCCAGATCTGAATTCAACGACTTTCTGATATTACTACTGGACTATGTGTTGAAGCATAACTACTTCACATTTGACGGTAGGTTCTTTCTACAGGTTCATGGGATCTCAATGGGCGCAAAATGTGCACCATCAGTGGCAAATTTATTTTTGGGCTGGTGGGAACGAGAGGTGGTGTGGGGTCCTGGGTATGAACGTTTTCATTCTCACATATTGGGTTGGCATAGGTTTATTGATGACATCCTACTTCTCTGGGATGGTCCCGAATCCTTGGCCCTTGAATTTATTAAAGCATTAGGGATCAACGATCTGAACATTATACTTACCTCACAAATGTCTTTTGAGTCCTTGGACTTCCTGGATTTGCATCTTTCTCTTTCAGGCACGGGACAAATTGAAACTACTCTGTACCGAAAGGAAACGGCGGTCAATAGTCTGCTACACTATGAGTCATTTCATACCAAGAGTTTGAAAAATAACATTCCGGTGGGACAGTTTCTAAGGCTGAGGAGGAATTGTTCAAATGAAGCTGATTTTCAGGCACAATCCGCCCTTCTAAAGGCAAGATTTAGAGATCGGGGTTATCCGAAACGGGTAATTGAACAGGCCTATCAGAGGGCATCAAAGATCAACAGGGAGAGATTGTTATACTCCACACGGAAGAAGGAAAAGGACCTGGTAAGGTTCAGCACACCCTACAATAGTAGTTGGAACTCACTGAGAGACATAGTCACTAAACATTGGTCTATTTTGCAAACTGACTCCATTGTCAACAGGTACATCTCGGCAAAACCATCAATAACGGCCAAGAGGGCAACAAATCTGAGAGATCTACTTTGTCAAAGCCATTTCCAGCGCCGACGGAGGAGGCAGCCAGTTGTGCGTGGTAGTTTTCCTTGCGGGAGGTGCAACATTTGCGAAATGATGTCGCCCACCAGAGAGATCCGTAGTGAGAAGACAAACAGGGTACATAAACTTCAGGATTACATCAATTGCTCATCTGAGGGAGTGGTATACCTTCTATGGTGTCCATGCAACAAACGCTATGTGGGTCAAACCAAAAACATGTTGAAGAGCAGAATCCAAAAACATCTATCTACTATTCGTCTGGCAGGACGGGATTTTGCCGAAGGTAAGCAATTGACCCCGGTGGCGGAACATGCCCTTACTGCTCATGGTGGCAATACACGGGGATGGAAGGTGTGTGGCTTATCCAAGGTGTACCTTTCTTCTAGGGGCGGTGACATCACCCAGCTGCTTCTTAGACAAGAGACTCGGTGGATCTTTGATTTAGGTACGTTAGCCCCGGCAGGTCTAAACAAGGAATTTTCATTCCTTGGTTTTTTACACTAATCTTGCATGTGCGTGATTTTGTATACACACGTTCTGAGTGCCCCTCTGTGTATTTCATCTCACTCGTCTCTTCTTATGAGTGACATCTAGTAAGTGGGTGTCATCTCGTGCCTCTCCTGCTGGAGGCCCACCTTTGTGAGTAGGGTGGGACTCTTTCATTTCTTTTCATTCATTTTTTCCCCCCATTCCCTCACATTATGGCCTGCCAACTGTTGGTCTGGGAAGTGGGCATAATTCTGCCTATACTCATTGGCACACATGGTCACGGTTTTGTGTTTTGTGGTTTGTTTCGCCTTTTATCAACAGTGGGGTCCTGGCGGTCGTGGGTGAGTACGGTCGCTGGGGCCCAGTGGCCGATGTTAGCACTCCTCTCCAATAGTTTTGCACACTTTACTAAACAATCGTGTATAATATGTGGATTGTCACCTGTCCCCAGTTGGTTGTGGTGAGTTGACCACTGGTTTGTTCCTCACCACACCGTATTACTAGGAGCTAGTGTGGCAGGGTCAGGGTCAGTCGTGTCGTTGGATGATTGTTTTGCCATATTGACACAATGAGGGTGTGCTAGTATTATCATTGTTGAAATTTACTGACATTTTCTTCTCTTGTATCAGCTTTTTTAGATGGTTTTGTTCCTACAAGGACATCTGATTGAACAGAATACCAATACAGCATCTCAAGTTTCCGTTTACAGAAACTTAACCTACCTTTAGAGATTTACTACATCTGTCTAGAATGTTTTTATTTTTATTTAATATAAACGATTGTTGTATTTGCTGCACAATGTTCTTGCTGTTGTATAATTATTGCTATGCAGGGTGTAATACCGTTTGTAACCTGTTAGTGTCCTTGATACTACATCTGCAGTGTTCAGCGGTGAGAGGATACGGAGATCCGCATTCATCTCTGTCCAACATATATGCCTTCATCTCTTTGGCGACTGGTCGCCGTGCTGTGTGTTTATATTATTACAAATTGTGTATCATACTGTCCATAAATGTTTTTAAATAACCTGCCCATCTTGCCCCACTCAACAATGGCCGCGGCCTCGATGGGCGGCGATCTGGGGGTGGGGACTGCCTACCATGTCAGTCTGCACGTGGAGACCAGTCCCTGTGTGTGGCCACACACCTTACTCAGCCCTCTGCTCCGTCCCATCCAGGCCGCCGTCATGACGCGCGGTGGCGCGTCACTACACTGCGACTATTTATTCACTGGGCAGATTGGACCTACTCATGCCCGGAAGAAGCCGCATATAGCGGCGAATCGCGACGGCCACAGGCACGCACGCCCTCTCCTCTCTCTCCACACTCGGTAAGTTGCTGGATCACGGGCACGCACGCCCTCTTTCCCTCTTTCACTCGGCACATGTTGCCAGTACATTCCATCTGGCACACGTTTCCAGGCTCACTCTGCTCCCCTCACCAGTCTGAGTGTATTTTCCACACAGGTCCATACACGGGCCCCGTTTCACTTTTCACATCCTAACGGTCTTTGTGCAGGGTGGCCTCACATATGGCCACTCTGCCTTCCTCTCGTGCACAGTCATTTCCAGTTATCACCCATTCACTCCCACTACTGATTGTGGATTGAGATTGCTATACTTTTATGTCTATTATCTTGTGATTGTATTCTTACAGTATATTATGAGGGTCATACTGGTTATACATTTACATGTATAATACTATATTGTGCCATTGTTTTTAAAGTTATGGTTTTTATTACTTTTGATATGGATAAATAAAGGCTTATTAATACTTCTATATACCTTTGTGGTGCGGTTTCTGTAGGGCCATACTTTGCTTTTGTATGTATTGATCTGCAGATGATTGTCTCATATGTGCACCTGCGGGCTACAGCCCCTGCCTGTGAGGCAACTACATATGAAAAACCTCCGTATCAGCTATGGCCTAGACGGGTTGGAATGTAAGAGGGTCCTTAGAGGGAAGTTCCAAACAGACTGGCACATGGTAGCTAGTACCTGGAACCCCTTTGATGCAGGTGATCCAACAAAAAATCCACCTGTTCCCCCTAAACCCCTGGTCTGGGACAGCGCGGACCTGATTCAAAAGTATGATGCTGTACTTGACAGGGCTAGGGAGAAGTATAAGACGTCACCAGATTGGGGCCAGATTTCCATCATCACCCAAAAAGATGGGGAGGGAGTGGATGAGTTAGTAGCCAGGATGGTGGAGGTTTTCAACAGACATAGTGGCATAGCTCCCCCTGCTGACAGAACAGCAGATTCCCCATATGAACAACAACTTAAGATTGCTGTACACAGAGCTTTGAAAGAAGATGTGGGCAAGTTTGTGACAAAGCATATGGTTAACCATAGAACTTGCAGACTGACTGATTTCCTAGAATATGCCCGGCATGCTGAGCGTGTTATCAAAGAGAAGGGAAAGAAAGGGAAGAAATCTGCCGCATATGTTTTTGATTGCAGTGATGATGAGACTGGTTGTTATGTGAATGACGGTGGGCATCCACCTCGCCCACGATGGCGCAGATATAAGGATTACGAAGGTCGCAAAGAACGCAGAGAATGTTTTGAAAGTGGAAAAAAGGGTCATCTGGTCCGACAGTGTCCCGAGAGACACCGAGGTCCGCAATGACTAAGCGTGGGTGAAGGTACTGAAGTTGTAGAGATCAATTATGCAGATCGCTACAAGCCTGAGGTTACCCTACTGGTGGCAGATGTGAAAGTTAAATTTTTGGTGGATACAGGAGCCTGCAGATCTGTGGTGATGGCTGAAAGTGGTGTGAAGTGGAAACAACAAGGCTCAGTCCTAGCTAGGAATGCTGGAGGTGGGGCATCCTGGGAGCCAGTCAGTGACCCTATAGTGGTGGAAGATCCTCATACAAGGAAAAGGGTAGAATGTCAGTTCATTGTCTCAAAAGCCTGCCCAATTAACTTGTGTGGCAGGGACCTGATAGGTGATCTAGGCATCACCATAGTTCCTGGGGAGGATTACCTTAGAGTGGTAATGGGGGGCCCCATAGCCAAAGAGGGTTACATCTGGTATGGATTAGTGTTGGATCAGTCCGCACACCAATGGGTTAAAATGCAACTGGAAAAGTTCCCTGGAGAGGGGGACTGTACTACCAAGCCCCATGTAACTACCCACTTCCTCAATACATGTGTTCCAGACATTGAATATGAGGAAGAGTATCCCCTGGGAAGGAGGGTGAAAGTGAAAATGACAAGTGTGTATGCGGACAGCAAAGGGAATGGTGTGTGTGCGTGTGCAGTACCAGGATACACCAAGAACTCCCCTTTTAACTACATGGGAGATGAAATGTACAGGTTGAATGAGGTAGTGCCACATGTGCCTTTGAGAAAACCTCAGTGGAACGCATGGAAACGGTGTGGTGAGCTTGTGACTAAGTGGGAAGGTATGAAGAAGGAAGAACTGGAGAAAGGAGGTGTAAGGTGGATGGATGTTGATTATGTTTTTACTGGTGAGCTGACCAGATACCAGGAGGTCCCAATTCTGCCTGGCGGTTATTAACAGAACAGGATGTCTTTACCAATGTCCCGTCTCAGCTGTGGGCCAAGTCTAAAACTGATGTAGGCCTGATCAGAACAGCAGACCCAGTGGTCATTACGCCAAAAGGAAACTACAGACCTTACCAAAGACAGTATCCTTTGAAACCGGAGGCAGAGGCGGGCATCGCCCCTACCATACAGAGACTATTTGAGCAGGGGGTAATCAGGGAAGAAAAGGACTCTCCATGTAACACTCCTTTGTTCCCGGTACGCAAGAATGATGGGACGTACCGCATGGTCCAGGACCTGCAAGCTGTAAATGCTGCCATCATCCCCAGAGCGCCGGTGGTCCCAGACCCCAGCACCCTGCTTAACTCAATACCACCAGATGTGCAGTTTTTTACAATTGTAGATCTTGCTAATGCGTTTTTTTCTGTCAAACTGCACAAGGATAGTCAATTTTGGTTTGCTTTTACCTTCAGGAACAAAAGGTACACGTACACAAGGTTGCCGCAAGGTTTCTGCGAGAGTCCAGCAATTTATTCAACTGAAATTGCAAGCTCTCTGGAACCCTTCCCTGTCCCACCTGGGTGTGTTCTCCTGACCTATGTAGATGACCTTTTGATAGCAGCCCCTGACGAACACCTGTGTCTAAAGGTGTCCCTTGACCTACTTAAGTTCCTAGCACAAGAAGGTCACAAGGCCTCAAAAGCCAAACTACAGTTCTGCCAACAGGAGGTTAAATACCTTGGTCACATTCTAACTCCAGAGGGCAAGTCCCTAGACCATGACAGAATCACTTCAATCACTGCCATACCCCCACCTGTCACTAAGAAAGACATGATGACTTTTTTGGGTACCCTGAACTACTGCAGAGCCTGGATAGTTGACTGTTCCATCATCACACGTCCATTGTATGATGCTATACATTCACAACCAATGGGTATGCTAGACAAGATACAGTGGAATGACAAGCTGATGGAATGCTTCCAAAATCGTAAAGACAGACTGAAGGACCCCTTAGTCCTGGCCTATCCCGACTACAGCAAGCCATTCCATCTCATGACAGATTGCAGAGAAGGATGCATGACAGCAGTTCTCTGTCAGGAGTGGGGTGACAAAATGAGGCCTCTGGCCTACTACTCAGCACCACTAGACTCAGTCACCAAAGCACTGCCACATTGTGTCCAAGCCATTAAGGGGCTTATCAGCCCTATGCAATGTCAGGTGCATCTTGGTTAGATGCGCGACCATTTTCACTTTCTTTTGTTTAAATATGAGTAATTCTTTTCTTTGGGTTGGATTGTGGCTGTGGGCGGTGTGCCCCAGGCAGTGATGCCACACCCCTTCCCCTTTATATGGCCTGCTGCTCCCAAGACTATGCTGCTAGCATGTTCCCATATCGCTGGGTGATTTTAACCCTCCTGGCGGTATAAAAAAATCCGCCAGGAGGGAGCGCAGCAGTTTTTTTTAAATTTTTTTTCCTATATCATGTAGCGAGCCCAGGGCTCGCTACATGATAGCCGCTGCTCAGCAGCATCCCCCCGCCCTCTTCGATCGCCTTCGGTGATCTCCGATCAGGAAATCCCGTTCAAAGAACCATGGCCATGGCGACGGGGTGGGATGACGTCACTGACGTCGGGACGTCATTGGGAGTCCCGGGCCACCCCTCGGCACTGCCTGGCACTGATTGGCCAGGTAGCGCACGGGGTCTGGGGGGGGGGGTCTTGCAGCGCGATGGATAGCTGTGATCGTGCGCGGGGCGGCGGCGATCAGTGTGCTGGCGCAGTTAGCAAAGTGCTAGCTGCGTCCAGCAAAAAAAAAATTAAACAAATCGGCCCAGCAGGGCCTGAGCGGCACCCTCCGGCGGTTACCGCCAAGGAGGTTAAACATAGGTTAGGGTGGGGACCCCGAGAGAAGGCTGCACGAGCCGTCCCTGCTGTTGAACTGATGTCTCTCTCAATAAGAGAAGGGTAAGGACCCCTAATAAGTTAATAATGTTAATGCATAAGTTTGCTTCCATTATTTGTATTGTGAGATGCATTAGTTCTAATGCACCTGTTCTACTGCAATGAGCACAGTTGTGCCATTAAGAGGCTTATCAGCCCTATGCAATGTCAGGTGCATCTGGGTTAGATGAGCGACCATTTTCACTTTCTTTTGTTTAAATATGAGTAATTCTTTTCTTTGGGTTGGATTGTGGCTGTGGGCGGTGTTCCCCAGGCAGTGAGAGAGCCTGGGGCACCGCCTACGCCACACCCCTTCCCCTTTATATGGCCTGCTGCTCCCAAGACTATGCTGCTAGCATGTTCCCATATCGCTGGGTGATTTTAAACATAGGTTAGGGTGGGGAACCCGAGAGAAGGCTGCACGAGCCGTCCCTGCTGTTGAACTGATGTCTCTCTCACAGGGCCGGGCCGAGGCATAGGCTGGAGAGGCTCCAGCCTCAGGGCGCAGTGTAAGAGGGGGCGCAGAATTCATTCAGCTGTCATTCCTTATTGTGTTTGAGGCAGAAAGAAATAAGAAAAGGGGATACATGGCAGTGACTGCAAGCCAGATAACTACATATTAAGGTGTTGAGGAGGTTGTGGGCCCTGTGGTGCCTCTTAGTCTAATAGCAATCAGCGTGTGATGGCTGGGGTGGCAGGATTGGAGGGGCGCACTTTGGGGTCTCAGCCTTGGGTGCTGAAGGACCTTGTCCCAGCTCTGCTCTCTCAATAAGAGAAGGGTAAGGACCCCTAATAAGTTAATAATGTTAATGCATAAGTTTGCTTCCATTATTTGTATTGTGAGATGCATTAGTTCTAATGCACCTGTTCTACTGCAATGAGCACAGTTGTGCCATTAAGAGGCCTATCAGCCCTATGCAATGTCAGGTGCATCTTGGTTAGATGCGCGACCATTTTCACTTTCTTTTGTTTAAATATTGTGTCCAACCTGTCATAGCAGCAGCCAAAGTTGTGGACAGCACAGCAGGTATTGTCTTGTATCACAAACTAACAGTGAAAGTGCCACATGCTGTTCATGCCCTGCTCCTGCAGGAACAGATGGTCTTGCTAACACCTGCTCGTCATCTGTATTGCACAGCCACTTTGCTTGGACAACCCCACATCACTGTCCAACGCTGTACCACCCTGAACCCCGCCACTTTACTACCCTTGCCATCTGACAACCAGTCTTCACATGACTGTATTCCCCGTCCAGACCTCCAGAGTAAGCCCCTACAGGGGAGCAAAGTAGTCTTTGTGGACGGCTCTGCAAGCAGAGGGGAGAATGGAGAAAACCTAGTGGGTTATGCAGTAGTGACGCTGGAATCAACCGTGGATGCCGGTAAGCTCCCTTCCACGTTTTCAGCTCAAGCTGCGGAACTTTATGCTCTTACTAGAGCCTATTTGCTGCACAAAGATCAATCCCTCACTGTCTACACTGACAGTCAGTATGCTTTTTCAATCGTGCATACATTTGCAGCTCAGTGGCACCAGCGGGGTATGGTTACAGCGGCAGGGAAGCCTGTCCGTCACAAAGAGTTGCTTCTCCAACTAATAGAAGCTATCCAGGCACCCTCAAAGTTGGCTATTTGCAAATGTGCTGCCCATAGAAATGATGACTCCCCTGTCACCCGTGGCAATAACCTGGCAGACAAAGCAGCTAAATTAGCCGCAGTTACACCCCCTGCTGACTTGCATTCCAAAGAACCTGAGTCTTTACATTCCACTGACCTGTTGAGTTTCCAAAAACAAGTTCCCCAACAGGAGATGGATAAGTGGCTAAAAGCAGGTGCCACTCAGTCTTCCACAGGCTTGTGAATGGTTGATGATAAACCTTGTATACCAAGGATTCTGTTCAGACTGCTTGCAATTGTGACACATGGGGTTTCACATGTGTCAACAGGAGGGATGGTGGGTATCCTTGAACAAAGATACTATGCCCCAGGTATACAATCCTTCCTTAAAAGTTTCTGTGCCCAGTGCACAATTTGTGCCCAGAACAACACGGCCAAAGGTTTAAAGCTAGTGAAAGGACACACCCCATCAGGTACATACCCTTTTCACACCATTGCACTAGACTACATTGAGCTGACACCTTCTGAAGGGAAAAAATATGCCCTGGTCATACTGGACATATTCTCTGGGTGGGTGGAGGTGTTCCCCACCAACAAAGCAGATGCATTAACAGTTGCCAAGGCCCTCACTAGAGATGTAATAACAAGATGGGGGATCCCAGAGAAAATGATTAGCGACAATGGCAGCCACTTTGTAAATGAGGTTATATCCCTCCTGACTACCTCATTGTGTATAGATGTCAGAAACCATTGTGCATACCATCCTCAGTCAGCAGGAAGTGTGGAAAGAGTTAATGGAATGATTAAGAATAAACTCAGTAAAGCCATCAAGGAAACAGGGAGAGGTTGGGTCTGGTGTTTGCCAGCAGTACTACTGAGCATCAGAATAACACCAGGAAAAAAGAGACTGTCACCTTATGAGATATTGTTTGGCAGACAGTACAGACTTCCTGACTTTGACACACAAGAACAACCCCTAGAAGACTGTGAGCTTGCTGACTTCCTGAAGTACACCTGCAGACAAAGACAGAGGGCCAGGCATCCAGGTCCAATACCAAAAGGGGAGGTGGAGGAGGGACAGGAACTGAATCCCGGAGATTGGGTGTGGATAAAAGTGGTTAAGAGGAAGTGCTGGTCCTCTCCAAGGTGGGAGGGCCCCTACCAAGTCTTGATTAGCACACCAACAGCTGTCAGAATAGCAGAAAGAGCGACATGGGTACATCTGAGCCATTGTAAGAGGGCGCACATGGGCCTTCCGGTCTAGATTAATTGAAGATCCAGAGCCACAACTTGCTACAAACACTCACATGAAGCTTCGGTGGTTTTGAAATAAAAGAAATGTTGTTTGCACCTTGGTCATGAAAAGTGTTTAGCGGTTATTTCCTTCTAAAATAGTAGCCAGATCCAATCTGTTCTTGACAGTTAGCACCACGGGGAAAAGAGGGGCGGAAATTTGAGATCCTGAGGTGACGGGAACATTTGCTTGAGCCTCAGTGCGACCACGATCTCAAAGGCTGTGGGAAGATATTAGAGGATTCTTCCTAAGGCACAAGTGTAGTTCTTTATCTTGAACCATGGTGAAAGAGGAGATAAAAAGGGGGGGAACAGATACGTGAGAGGCTACATGGAGGAATTACCTTTCTTGAACCAGGTTGGGTCAAAACTATAGTATTTTAAAGAAAAAAGAAGAGCCCTGGAATGACAACGACAGATACTGACAACAACATCACAGACCCTAGGAATGACTTGTTTTTCAAATAATAAATCTATTGACTGATTGACTGAAAAGGTGGTTTGAAGCGAAAACTAAATTTGTCTGTTGCATGGTAAGGAGAACATGCCCATGCCCGAAATTTTTCCCTCACGGCCAATTGAGATCTATGGGCTCGATTCACAAAGCGGTGCTAACCCAGTTAGAGACTTTAGGCATGATAACCATTGCACCACGCTGGTGAAAAGCCAGTTTAGGTGTGATAAGTTTAGGCATGATAAGTTTAGGTGTGATAAGTTTAGATAAGTTTAGATCGCTGGCAAAGTCCCGCACGCAAAGCAGTGCCATTAAACTTTATACGAAGTGCACCAGACTTTGCTAGCATAAAACTTTTGATCAGCTGTGCACTGCGGTGCTAACCCAGTTGGCGCTTAAACTTATCATGCCTAAACTTATCACACCTAAACTTATCATGCCTAAACTTATCACACCTAAACTTATCACACCTAAACTTATCATGCCTAAACTGAGTTTAGGCATGATAAAGGGCTTTTCACCAGCGTGCTAACTGTTAGCACCGCTTTGTGAATCAGGCCCTATATGTGTACATTGATGTTATAAAGGTTATATACTGGGATATGTGGGTGTGTAAACTGAAAGGGAAACTGGATTGTATGACGACACTGGTGAAAGCCTAAAAGGAGACCAGTGCCTAAAGCAAATGCCAGACAGCCCCTGAGTGAGAATGCTCATTTGTCCCTATGCTTTTAATGCTAGATATGTATGTAACCTTAATGCAACATGATGATGGCATGCTGGAGGGGGATGGCCAGGCCAACGTGTGAGACAATTATTCCAGCTCACGGCCAGAGCCTGATTTTCTTTTTTAACATTTCACTTCTATGCCCTGACTTGCTGTAGTGCATACCCATTTGCAGTAAAGGGGAATAGAAGGCTGTGTTTGCTTGAATCTCCAATCCCTGTAGTGGAGACACATTTGCAGATGCCCGAGGCTTAAGCAAATATTAGCACAGAAATGTGAATGTAAATATTGTTTTTATACACATATATAATCAAGCCACAACCCACAGTGTTAATTATAAACAGGAGGGAAATGTGGAAAGAATTGTGTAGATTTATAATTAATCTTTATATATATATATATCCGTTATATTCTTATGTGGCTATAAGGACCACATGCACAGAATCAGACTAGTGTGTTAGAGGGACACTTTAAGTAATAGGATTATTATTACCCTGAGAGTTATCACAATATTACTGAATGAATACATGATCCTGAGCTATTTACTTGCACAGTTTCCTTGTCATATCCTTTGCAGTGGAAATACCAGCTTTTCAGAGGACAAAGGAATAATTTGGAAGGGTAGTCTGAGCCAGTTCTCTGAAGGTGGGCTTGACTTTGAAGGAAACGAAAGTAAGAACTTTGCTTCAGAGGACTTCCTTGAAAGGCTGACTTTCATTCTCGTGGAGGACAGAGAGGAGTCAAGCGACCCCACCCACAAGGGAGAACTGAACATGCTGGTTGGACTTTCACCAGAAAGAACTGCCCAAAAGGAGGAATATTTTGTCATATTAATTAGCATTTAAAAGGTCTTTGCACACCAGGAGAAAGTCACTTTCTACTGCTGTGCAGAGCTGTGTTAGTTGCAGTCTCTACATGCTGGCTGTGAGAAAGTCCTTGGCCAAGTAAATAAATATTTCTACGTTTTGGCACTTAATGGAGATGTCTCATGTGAAAGTTATTTTCTTTTAACACTACTTAACAAGTATAAATACATCAGAGGGCAATATAAAATCTTGGCGGATGAGCTTTTTGTCCCTAGGCTTTTACAAAGGACTAAAGGACATGAACTGCGCATGGCGGAAAAACGTATCCATTTGTTTAGGAAAGAGTTCTTTACAGTAAGAGTGATTAAAATGTGGAATGCATTGTCACAGGAAGTAGTTATGGCAAATTCTATATTTGCGTTTAAAGGGGGCTTAGATGCTTTCCTTTCATTGAAAGATATCCATGGCTATAATTACTAGGTAATGCCCAGTGGTATTGATCCAGGGATTTTATCTTATTGCCTTCTGGAGTTGGGCAGGGATGTTTTTCCCTTTTGGGACTAATTGGACCATGCCATGCCTTGTAAGGGTTTTTCGCCTTCCTCTGGATCAACAGGGATATGTGAGGGACAGTGCCGGATTTCTGGGAAGGCCACAAAGGTCATGGCCTAGGGCGTTAAAAATCAGCAGGGTGCTGGGCTTTTGTGAGGAAACGCGGAAAAGCCGCCGCGGGTACTCAGAGCAAGGGGGCTGATTCCGCGTCCAATGCGGCAGGTTGCATGCGTGGGTCTGCATCCACTGGCATGACGGAGCGCGATGAAACCGCCGCATGCCTTAGGAACAAGGCGGCGGATTCAGCGTCAGACGCGGATGTTTGCACGTATAGGCATATTTCTGACAGTACGGCTGAACGCGGAGGAACCGCCGCATGCTTGGACAGCGGTGCGTCTGGTTCCGCATCCAACACAGCAGAAACATTACAACACATGTCTGGTGTGGCTGGGACTGATAGTCCACACAGGTTCAGGAGGACGCGCGCGTGGAGAGGCAGAGCCTTTATGACAGTCAGAAGGGTGTCAGCTGACCAAGCCGGTCAGCTGACAATTCCAGCAGTTTTCATTGGTCCAGCACTTAGGGGTAGCGCTGGGCTATATATACTGGGTGCTGGTCATTTCTCTGGTGTCTGGCATTGCGATCACTACGTGGTGGCACTCAGACCTTCTGTCAGTATCTGTGTTATTATCTGTGTTATTATCTAGACCAGTTTCCAAGGTGTTGATGACCAAGGAGCTCACACCTCAGTCTAGGGAAAACTGTATCTGCTAGCTCTCAGACCTTAGCTAGATCCGACAGTGTGCCAGAAGCGGCTGGAGCTGGGAATCCACACTGAGTCAGATTCTTGATAGCTTAAAGTACTAATTGCATTGTTTATCTGTTATGACCTTCTGCTTTCCTGACCACTCTTCTGATCTCTGATTAGGTACTTCGCTATATCTGATACTCTGTTGCCAAACTCTGCTAGTCTTAGGATTCCGCATCTGTCTCTTGTATCTGTACTTTATCTGCCTGTGTGTTGTCGACCTGGCCTGCCCGACCTCGAGAACTATCTCCCCAGCTAGAGATAGTTCACAGTCTGTTTGTGACATCCCTCCATTGGTGTCACTCACATGCTGGTCCTTCCCACTCTCAGCCTGACTCCGCCCCTTGGGGAGCTTCAGGCCTTTGGTAGGAACCTGTCTCTGAGCAGTATCTCGTACTGCCTTAGCACCCTCTATAGGGTGCTCTCCTCAAAGTATTACTGTTGCACCAAACACTCATATTACTCAGGTGTCCAGAGGTTAGAGATACTGTATATCTGATTATCGGTGATACTGCAGATCATCAATAATTGGGTATATATATCTGTATTTTCAGTGATACTGCAGATCACCGGTAATCAGATCCTTTCTGTGTTACACCGATTGTTACAGCTTTGAGAAATAAGAGGTCACATGTCAAAGTAAATCATCTCTCCTGCTTTGATCTGGTCTGTCTGAATTCCAGAGATCCCTGCATCTCTCTCACTTGTGCAGAGTGTGTTTGAGGACAGTCAGTATGTGTTGTCACCTGATGATTATGTCCTCCCTCTGTATGATGGTGGGGACATACAAGCTGCTGTGAGAATTGCCAGCCTGGGTTTAGTAGCAGAACTCTTGGGTTTTTTTTCATGCACAAATTCAGAATCACAAACAGGAATCTTCTCCCTCTGCGCTGTCAGATTTATTACTGGTCTGGTCAGCTCTTAAAGACTCGAGACCTGTTAAATTTATGGTTTGTTTGTTTTTTCCTAGGGAATGACCACAGCATTCTCTGTGCTACAGTTTAACTCTTTCCTGACTCATTTTAGAAGAGCATTGTACTTTGTTAGCTAGCTATCAGTCAAACAGGATGGCAATTATATTACATTTATTTATATTTGCAAAACAAACTATGTATCTCCTTCTGATGCTGAATGTATAGTTGTGTGCTCTAACATTTTGTTAGTATAAAGTCTACAAACATATACAAACTCTGAAGAAGCCAAAGGCTCACTGTTTTTATTTACAGTTAGCGAATAAATGTTATCATTTTGTTTTAAAAACTTCAAAACTTCCTACTGACTCACCTGGATGCATAGAGCCCCTTAATCTGTAAGCACTTGGAACAGCAAGAACATGGAACATGCGAAGTGCAAACCGGCTGAAATGCTGAGGCTGAGAATTGCTTGATGTAACGGTTGTCAACGGTAACAGAGCTATGTAAACTGAAAGTTTTTTATATCAGAACTGGAGTCCGGTTTAGAGTGAAGCAGATGCATAGTGACAGAGTCCATTTCCTTAAATGATGGTGGAGATGCATTTTTATTCAACAAGGTTTGATTGGATGTTGCTATGGACAACGGAATTACTGGTGTTGAATTTACCAAACTTTTATTCTCTTAAGCTTGGGATGAGTGAAAGGTAGCAGTTTGAAGATCTATTTTAGCAGACTGTAATACGGCAGTATTTAACAATTGGTTGGTGGTTGCTAAGGGCAACGGTAACACTGGGTTTGCAGATTCAGCACTGCTCTTAAGCATAGAATCCAGACAACATTGTGATGGGTGAAATTGAGACAGAGAGTCTGTTGCTGCTGGCTGCAAGTCATTTTGAGTATCTTTGTTTGCAGTTGCTAACGGCAACCGTATTGCAGAAACTGAAGTTTCAAGATTTTTAATCTCAGGACTGAGTTTAGTATCAGACTGAAGTGGATGCATAATAGTTTGAGGAACAGTTGCAGCAAAAACATCAGTTTGAGAAACTTTTCTTAGGGCCTTTTTCCACTAGCCTGCGATTTGCAATTTGCTTCTGATCGCAAATCGCAAGGTACATTAAACTAATGGAAACTGCAGCAGCAATTTCCATTAGTGCGATCCGATTGCGATGCGATTTTGGTCAAAGCGCAATCGTCGTCCTGCCGCGTTTTGTATGCGATTGAGCTGCACTATAATGAGTATAGTAGCTCAATCGCAGTCGCAATCGCATGGTGGAAATTGAAATGCGATTGCGATCGCGATCGGAATCGCAATCGCAATCGCGATCGCATTTCATAGTGGAAAAGAGCCCTTATTGTTGCTATAGACAATGGATCAAAAGAAGCTGGAGTTGAAAAAACTTTTTCACAGGGTTAGATTCAGAACAAGGTGATGCATGCATAGCACTTTTTAACTCTGACCTGGAGGAACCAGCATTTTGATAACTTAGGTGATTGTTACTGACAACGGATAATCCAGTGCTTGATTTGCAGAGGAGGAAGTTGCAGAATCATTAACATGCTGAGTAGATGCAGATTGATTTGGCATGACAACAGTAGTTTGCTGAATAACATCAGGTGCAATACACAGTTTATCCACAGGAGAGAGTTTAGCAGACTGTTACAGGTCATTTGAATGTCCCAGGATTGTCTGCCCTGAATGGACAAGCAGAAGTTTTCACTGTGGATTCAAACACAGGTTCAGATCCATCTTTCAGAATTAGTTTAACTGCACCAACTGAACTTTTAATAGATTTTTTGGTACTTATCCGTTAGCCGGGCGCATCCGGCAGGTGGCGCTAATTACTATTCCCCCTCCAGGCCGACATGGATAGTAGGGAAAGATGTAACTCTGGTGGAGTTTTGTTGCCACCTAGAGGATGCGCCCGGTTAACGGATAAGTACCGATTTTTTTGATTGACCAGACTTGGTTTAAGACTTATTACTTTGTCTATTTGAGGCTGGTTTCACAGTGGGACGTTACAGGCGCACGTTAGAGCAGCCTGTAACGCACCCCACCCCACCGCACAGAAATGAAAAATCAATGGGCTGTTCACAGTGCCCACATTGCGTTACATTGTAACGCAGCACGTCCTGATAACGTACTGCATGCAGTACTTTACACGTGGCGAAGCCGCGTTAGACTGTTTGCACATGCTCAGTACGGGTGTTTTTTTTTTTATTTTGGGGGCGTAGAGGAGGCGGGGAGAGGCCGCTACATAGCCAGGCACATGGCTACTTAACCACCCTGGCGTTCTGATTAAATCGCCAGGGTGGCTGCGGGAGGGTTTTTTTTAAATTAAAAAAAAACTATTTCATGCAGCCAACTGAAAGTTGGCTGCATGAAAGCCCACTAGAGGGCGCTCCGGAGGCGATCTTCCGATCGCCTCCGGCGCCCAGAATAAACAAGGAAGGCCGCAATGAGCGGCCTTCCTTGTTTTGCTTATATCGTCGCCATAGCGACGAGCGGAGTGACGTCATCGACGTCAGCCGACGTCGTGACGTCAGCCGCCTCCGATCCAGCCCTTAGCGCTGGCCGGAACTTTTTGTTCCGGCTGCGCAGGGCTCAGGCGGCTAGGGGGGCCCTCTTTCGCCGCTGCTCGCGGCGAATCGCCGCAGAGCGGCGGCGATCAGGCAGCACACGCGGCTGGCAAAGTGCCGGCTGCGTGTGCTGCTTTTTATTTCATCAAAATCGGCCCAGCAGGGCCTGAGCGGCAGCCGCTGGCGGTGTTGGACGAGCTGAGCTCGTCCAGACCGCTCAGCTGGTTAATATTCACTGCACTTGCAGTGTTTTCTTCTTGGAGCGGCCGCTGATTGGCTGGCGGGACCACGTGATGCGGAGAGCTCCGCTCACATGGTCTCCGCAGTGCCTCCGACAGAGCAGGCGCACCAAGAGCTGCTTGTAACGCGGCCCTTGGTAGCGTCCTGCTCCAACACCACCAGGCGTTGCGTTAGGGGCACATTATGCGATCTTGACGTCCCCTAAAACGCAACGTCCTGGTGTGAAACCAGCCTAAAAGTTTAGCAGAGACAATGTTTCTGATTTGCATGAGGGCTGCAGCTGAGTGTATAGATTCAGAAGAAATTAACTCATAAAAGGTAACACGAGGAATTGTCTTTCCTAACCAAACAGCACAAGTAAAATTCAAAAACTCCACAGGAACATTTACAAAGCTGTCAGATGAGTTCAAAGTTTCAAGGGCCCAAGCGAGCAATTCACCCTCAAATAGGCAACGAGAAATCAATGCAGACCAGGTAGTGTGTAGTGAAAATCGAGCAGCAGGCACTTGAAATAACTTTTGCAGTTCAGAACAAAACTCCAGAAACAACACAGAATCAAGTCTATTAAATTTTCTCTGAGGAATATAACCATACCTTCCGTTGTCCTGAGATCCGCTGGGAGTCGTTGTGGGCGGTCGCATTCTGTCATGCTCACCAGCAGGCATTCTGTCTGGCGAGGCTTAGCTTCGTGCAGATGAACTCCCAAAGATGCAGACGCCCAGGATTTGATGCAAAGTGATGTTTTATTTACAGTGAAGGTATGTACAAGAAAAGTATTCAAAGTAGATTCCAGACAGTTCAGGAACAAGCATGCGACATTATGTTCATGAAGCCAGAGGCGTATCTGGGTAATATGGCGCCTATGGCAAACACTGAAAGTGCGCCCCCCACTCCTTTTTCCCTTGAAGGGTGGCTAGGTTAGGGTGCAGAGTGGGTGGCTAGGTGAAGGGTGGCTGGGTCCGACTGCATGCTGAGTCTGGGTGCATGGTGGCTGGGACAGGGTGGCTGGGTCTGGGTGCAGGGTGAGTCTAGGGTGGCTGGGTGGGTGGCTAGATGAAGGGTGGCTGGGTGCAGGGTGGCTTGGTGCAGGGTGAAGAGTGGCTGGATGCAGGGTGGCTGGTTAAAGGGTGGCAGGGTGAAGGGTGGCTGGGTGCTGGTTAAAGGGTGGCTGGGTGCTGGGTGAAAGGTGGCTGGGTGCAGGGTGGCTGGGTGCTGGGTGAATGGTGGCTAGGTAAAGGGTGGCTGGTTGCAGGGTGGCTGGGTAAAGGGTGGCAGGGTGAAGGGTGGCAGGGTGAAGGGTGGCAGGGTGGCTGGGTGTTGGGTGAAGGGTAACTGGGTGCAGGGTGCTGGGTGAATAGTGGCTGGGTGCTGGGTGAAGGGTGGCTGGGTGCAGGGTGAAGGGTGGCTGGCTGCAGAGTGAATAGTGGCTGGGTGCTGGTTGAAGGGTGGCTGGGTGCTGGTTGAAGGGTGGCTGGGTGAAGGGTAACTGGGTGCTGGGTGAAGGGTGGCTGGGTGCTGGATGAAGGGTGGCTGGGTGAAGGGTGGCTGGGTGAAGGGTGGCTGGCTGCAGGGTGAAGGGTGGCTGGCTGCAGGGTGAATAGTGGCTGGGTGCTGGTTGAAGGGTGGCTGGGTGTTGGGTGAAGGGTGGCTGGGTGCAGGGTGGCTGGGTGCAGGGTGAATGGTGGCTGGCTGCAGGGTGAATAGTGGCTGGGTGCTGGCTGAAGGGTGGCTGGGTGTTGTGTGAATAGTGGCTGGGTGCAGGGTGGCTGGGTGCAGGGTGGCTGGATGCAGGGTGGCTGGTTGCAGGGTGGCTGGGTGAAGGGTGGCTGGGTGAAGGGTGGCTGGGTGGCTGGGTGCAGGGTAACTGGGTGCAGGGTGGCTGGCTGCAGGGTGGCTGGGTGCAGGGTGGCTGGGTGCAGGGTGGCTGGCTGCAGGGTGGCTGGCTGCAGGGTGGCTGGCTGCAGGGTGAAGAGTGGCTGGTTGCAGGGTGAATAGTGGCTGGGTGCTGGCTAAAGGGTGGCTGGGTGTTGGGTGAATAGTGGCTGGGTGCAGGGTGGCTGGTTGCAGGGTGGTTGGGTGCAGGGTGGCTGGGTGCAGGGTGGCTGGGTGCAGGGTGGCTGGTTGCAGGGTGGCTGGTTGCAGGGTAGCTGGGTGCTGGGTGAAGGGTGGCTGGCTGCAGGGTGGCTGCGTGCAGGGTGGCTGGCTGCAAGGTGGCTGGGTGCAGGGTAACTGGGTGCAGGGTGGCTGGTTGCAGGGTGGCTGGGTGCAGTTTGGCTGGGTGAAGGGTGGCTGGGTGCTGGGTGAAGGGTGGCTGGCTGCAGGGTGGCTGGCTGCAGGGTGGCTGGCTGCAGGGTGAAGGGTGGCTGGTTGCAGGGTGAATAGTGGCTGGGTGCTGGCTGAAAGGTGGCTGGGTGTTGGGTGAATAGTGGCTGGGTGCAGGGTGACTGGGTGCAAGGTGGCTGGTTGCAGGGTGGCTGGGTGCAGGGTGGCTGGGTGCAGGGTGGCTGGGTGCTGGGTGAAGGGTGGCTGGCTGCAGGGTGGCTGGCTGCAGGGTGGCTGGCTGCAGGGTGAAGGGTGGCTGGTTGCAGGGTGAATAGTGGCTGGGTGCTGGCTGAAGGGTGGCTGGGTGTTGGGTGAATAGTGGCTGGGTGCAGGGTGGCTGGTTGCAGGGTGGCTGGCTGCAGGGTGGCTGGCTGCAGGGTAACTGGGTGCAGGGTAACTGGGTGCAGGGTGGCTGGCTGCAGGGCAAAGAGTGGCTGGGTGCACGCCAGGGTGAAGGATGGCTGGGTACAGGTCAGGATGGCTGGGCAGAATGAATGATCGCTGGGTGCAGGCTGCTTGCTGTACCTGTATCCTGGTGCGTGCTGCTCCCCCACCGCTGCCGTAGCTGAGTCACCGCCGCCGTCATGGTAACAGACGACCTACTGAGCTCTTTGGACAGAGAAGGTGCACACGATATCCGCCATACTCCAAATGCAGGAAGTGACGTCACTTCCGCATTTGAAGTACAGCGGCCGGGTAGCTTGAGCGCCCTCTCTGTCCAAGGAGCTCAGTAGGTGGTCTGTTACCATGATGGCGGCGGGGACGCCAGCGGCCAGTGGAGACGTGGCAGGGGGGGCGCTACCAGGAGAGAAGGCAGAGCGGTGGCGTGAGGGCAGCGGCGGTTGGGTTGGGTGGCGCAACCCAGGAGGGGAGGCAGACAGTGGGGAGCAGTGACATGGGGGCAGGCATGGCGCCCATGGTGCAATAGCGCCCATGGCACTAGCCATGCCTGCACCCCTCTAGATCCGCGTCTGCATGAAGCAGCTTTGCAGGAGTATTACCCAGACAGTCTAATAAAACACAAGGGCTATAACTCCAAGAGGTCAGGCAGGAGTGGAGCAATCAGGCAGATTATAAATCCAAGGACTCAGGCAAGACAGGAACGAACACTGAGGCTGCACAAGCAGGGAGGACAAACAATGCGACCGCAAGGGCTGCTGGGAAGTCTGGATCTAAAGTACTCCACAAACAAGGCCCTCACCTTGCAGGTGTTCAGACACGCCCATGTAATCTCACTGCAGTAAGGGCTCATTTCCAAGAATTGGTGGATCTCTTCATTCGGAATGTGGTGTCAGATAGGGGAGTTCAGTTTGTGTCCAGATTCTGGAGAGCCTTTTGTCATCATCTGGGGAAGGACCTGTCATTTTCCTCTGGCTACCACCCACAGACCAACGGCCAAACTGAAAGGGTTAACCAGTCCTTAGAACAGTTCCTTAGATGCTATGTGGCTGATGCGCAATTGTAATGGGCGAAATTCTTGCCATTCGCAGAATTCGCGCATAACAACTTGAAAAGTTCTTCTTCAGGCTTTTCTCCCTTTCAGGTGGTAACGGGGAGATCTCCAAAGTTTTCCCCGTTGTCAGTAGTTGCTTCTCCTTTTCCTGCACAGTAGGATTGGCAGGGAGCATTAAAGAAGATTTGGATCATTGTTAAAAGGAATTTGGAAAAAGCCTTTCAGACCTAGAAAAAGCAGGCAGATAAAAAACGGCCAGTGGAATGGGAATTCGTGCCAGGAGATATGGTGTGGGTTTTAACCCGGCATCTGGCAATGAAACAGCCTTCAGCAAAACTGGGCCCCAGGTTTATAGGCCCATACCCTGTTTCTAAAAAAGTTAATAATGTCTCTTATGTCATTTCTCTGCCACCCAGTATGAAAGGTGTAAAAAACATTCCATGTGTCTCTGTAGAAGCCGGCTGTGCATGTGGATTCCCCCCCCCCCGTGGTGGAGAGGTCGGTGCCAAGTTGTCGCATGCATGCTGAGGAACTTAGGAAAAAGTTTCATGAGCTGCATCCTGATAAGCCATGCAGGACGTGTCCAGAGTCCACGCCTCGAGGGGGGGTACTGTAACAAACACTGAAGAGACGGCTGCAGTGAACAGCGAGACCACCGCAGCCATCTCCATTTCTCTGCCTAACAAGCTATCCACTCCTCGGGCGTCTAACACGCCGAGGACGGGTTTGTCAGCAGCACATAGGGTTGCAATGTCACGTGTGCGCGCACATAGACGAGACCTATATGTGGGGAGGAGGCGCGTCAGCTGACCGGCTGGTCGGCTGACGTTAGAGTAGACACTCGCCGCTCCTCATTGGTTGATGAGAGGGGGTGTGCCGGAGGGGTCTCCTCTGCTTCTTAAGCTTCCCTGAATCACTCGCAACTTGTCTGCTGTTGCGAATACTTCGTATTAGCGCTCAGACCTTAGTTAGATCCGGTGTGCTTTCCTCTGGGAGGAAACCGGGGATTTCACACAGTGCTAGGATTGTTTGATAGCCATAATTATAACTGATTATTGTATTATCTGTGTATGACTCTTGCTAGCTCTGACTATCCTTACTCTCAGTGATTCTGTACTTCTGCCCATCAGCTCTTGTTGCCGACTCTGCCTGCTAAACCTTCCTGCCTTTGCCTTCTGACTTTGTACCGTATCTGCCAGCCTGTTGCCAACTCGATTAGTCTGACCACTCTACTCTCACCAGAGGGCCCCTCGTCTCTGGTGAGGGGTTTTTGTACTGTTAGGGCCCACCAGCTCCTCTGGTGTGGCATAGCTAAACCTATCAGTACTACTGTTGCACCAAGCACAATACTTTGTTATCACATTAGCTGTTGGTATACCTGTATTATTGGTGATTCTGCAGATCATCATATAATCAGGTATATATCTGCATTATAGGTGATACTGCAGATCACCTAATAATCAGAATCCAGCTCTTGCTGACACCAATCGTTACAGTAGGGAGTTCCATAGTGTTGGAGCAGCTCTTGACAAGTCCTGGACATGTGCTTGGGACTGGGTGATGGGGGGGGGGGGGCGATCAGGAGAAGTTCATTAGAGGAGCGGAGCGAGCGGCTATGTGTGTACTTCGAAAATGTAGGTAGGGCAGGTTTTGTGGACAGATTTGTAAGCCAGACACAGTATCTTGAATCTGATTCTGGACTGGATAGGAAAACAGTAACAGTGGAGAGATTCACAGAGGGGAGCTGCCATGGTGGAGCGATGGGAGGAGTGGATAATTCTGGGTGCCACATTCATGATGGACTAAAGCGAGGCAATTCGGGTCATAGGGAGACCAGACAGAAGGACACTGCAGTAGTCAAGGCGGGAAATTATGAGGGCATAGATGAGGAGTTTGGTGGTGGCAGAGGTCAGGAAAGGGCGGATCTGGCAAATATTACAGAGATAGAAGTTGCAGGATTTTGTGAGGTTTTGGATGGAGAGGGTGAAGGAGAGTGCAGAGTCTAGGGTGCAGATGCGTATCTTGAGGGGTGCAGGCATGGCTCATGCCATGGGTGCCACAGCGCCATTCCTGCTCCTGTACTGCACTGCCATGCTTGCCCTAATGCTGCACCCCCATGCCTGCCTCTGTGCTGCACTTCCATCCCTGCCCCTGTGCCTCCTGTCCCTCAGACCTTATCTGGGGAACATGGCTACTTAACTTATGTATGTAGGGCGGACTTGGCTTAGTGTTAGAAAAGAGGACAGAGAGGGAATAAGAAGCAATATATCCAAAAAAGCAACTTCGGCAACATCTCGGGCCAAAACACAGGCAACCATAACAAATGTATGCAAGAAAGGTTGCTGTTTTTAGAGGGGAAAGGGCCTATAGCTGGGAGGAGGGGGGGTTGCCATAGGCTCTATATTACCCAGATACACCCCTGCTAGGGTGACACCCACACAGCGTGCTTGAGATTCAGGGTGAATGGTAGTGTGGTTAACAGTGACATGTAAATTTGGGAGGGTCAGGGTTGGCCGGATGGGAAGATCATACATTCTGTTTTGTCCAGGTTTAGTTTCAGGAACCTAGCAGACGTCCAGGAGGAGATGGCTGATAGGCAGGAGGAGACCTTGTCCTTGGTAGTGGTGGATAGGCCAGGGGTGTGGAGGTAGATATGGGTGTTATCTGCATACAAATGATAGTTAAAACTCATGTAGGAGATAACCTTGCCAATGGAGGATGTGTATAGAGAGAACAGTACGGGGTTAAGCCTTGGGGGACTCCCACCAAGAGGTTGTTGGGGGTGGATATGGACTCATTGAAGGAGGTTGCGAAGGAGTGGTTGGAAAGGTAGGATGAGAGCCAGGCCTGGGCGAGGTCATGAATGCCCATGGTCTGGAGGGACTGGAGGAGCATGGGATGATCCACTGTGTCAAAAGCTGCTGAAAGGTCAAAGAGGAGGAGAATGGAGTATTTGCTTTCAGCTTTAGCTAAGGCGAGGTCATTGACCACTTTGATGAGAACTGTTTTGGTTGAGTTGGCAGGCCGAAATCCAGATTGCATTCAGTCTAGTAGGGGAGTTGGCATTGAGGTACTGAGTCAGGAGTTTGTGAACCAGATGCTCAAGGAGTTTTGAGTCAAAGGGGAGGAGGGAGATAGGGTGGTAGTTGTAGGGTAGTGAGGGGTCGAGGCAGGGTTTCTTGAACAGGGGTAGTCCAGTGGCCTGCTTGAAGCCTGTGGATAGGGAGAGGTTAAACAGGTCAGTGAGCACTGGGGCCAAATCCAGGAAGTGAGGACGGAGTAAGTCAGAAGGAACAGAGTCACGGAGGGAGGTAGTGGTATGGGAAGTCAGCAGTGGGTGGTTGACTTTCTCAATGGTAATAGGAGTGAAGGAGGTGAGGGGAGGATAGGGTGGAGGAGGAGCTGGGTGGCAGGGGGTGGGACGGGAGGATTGAAGGCTGGATATTTCCTGACGGATAGAGACAATTTTATTGGTGAAGTGGGTGGCTAAATCCGTGGCAGAGAAGGAGGAAACTGAGGTGGGGGGAGCATTTAAGCATGGAGTTGAAAGTGGCAAAGAAACGCCGAGGGTTGGAGGCTTGTGCTTCGATGAGCTTGGTGAAGTATTCCTGCTTTGCATCAGCAAGGCCAGTGTGGATATGCAGCAGGTTAGCCTTGTACTGTAGGAAATCCTGGTTGAGTCGCGTTTTCCTCCATTTCCGTTCAGTGGTGCATGTTACCCTCTGGAGGTTGCAGAGGCGTAATCCAAGCTTTGCTCATCTTCATTAATGTGGGTCTATGCACCGACTTGGTGGACAGACGAGATCGCTTTTGGTGACCATGCCACACAAATGTAGCATGGAAAAGCGCATAAAAAAAAATAGCACACACAAACAATTGCACAGAAAACATGCAAAAGCAAAACAAAAAAACAAACAACAAACTACGGGAGAAACGAGACAAATGCTTTAACACACTGAGCACAAGAAAGTTGAAAATATATATATTCTTTAACAAAAAACACTAACTGTCAAAAGACAATAAGACAAAAAGCAGACTGACAGTGACAAAATACAAGGCAACAACTACAATACAAAATACAAGTGCAATGACAAACTACAAAAAAGCACAAACAAGAAACTAATACTTCACTAAGTACAATAGTACTAACTTGCTGCTGTGCTGTAACCAAGCAGCTCAGGGTGACCCAAAACCACTATGAAAGTAGAGGGGACTAAAAGAGAACAAAAAGCCCTCCTACTATAATGCAATGCTTAGTGTGATTTGCCTTCTTGAAACAGAAGGTACTTGCGATAATTCAGGACACCCGAGGCGAAAATAAACTAATGAAATAAATGATTGTATCTATCTTCCTTCTCCTAAAAAGGACTTTTTAAGATATTCCACAGTTTTATTTTATGTTTAAATCTACTTTTTAAGTTGTTTAACTGTTTTATTGTTTTTGCTCAATGACACATTCATTGAAGTATGCCTGAGCTAAAATCTATGAACTATTGATCCTTTTTATCTCTTTCCTTCTCTCAGAAGCCATTTTCTGCTAGGAAAGTGTTTTATAGTTGGAATTTCTTATCAGTGAGGGTCACACTGTATTCACTTCCTATCTGAGTCAGGACTAAGTCAGCCACTTACCGTATATACTTGAGTATAAGCCGAGTTCTTGAGACCAAAAAGGTGGTCCAAAACTGGGGGTCTTGGCTTATACTCGAGTCAGTTGTTGTTGCTGATCCCCCACAAATGTATCAGCCACCACAATTAAGTAATTATGGCTGAGCGGTGAAGGCTGCGTGTCCCTCTGACATGTAGAATTAGCTCTGTACTGTTAGACATGGAAGATTAATAGCCGTTAGATAGCTGTCTGCCGCTGTGAAGCAGATTGTGTGCCTTCCAATATATGCACCCCCCCATGAGCAGATCTCGGACATAGATTAACGGCTGTTGGTTGGCCGTGTGCAGCTGGGCTGTCCCCTGTCAGTGTGTGTAGTAGAATGCATGCCTTCCGAATGTCCCCCCTGACATCAGCAGAGTGCTTTCTGAGCGCTTTTCTGACCATCAGCGCTGTCTCTTAAAAAATGCTCCCGTTGACTTGCATTACATTCATAGTAAAATCTCCACGATCGTGATTGCAATTATTTTGCAGAGATTTTACAGCGATTTTAATGCAAGTCAATGTGAGCGTTTTTTAAAACCAGTGCCGATGGTCAGAAAAGCGCTTAGAAAGCTCCATCCTCCAATGGCCTCAATTCACTAAGGGCAGTTTGGTAAAATAATTTAGGTTGGAAAAATGCAGCATTCAGCATTTTACACTTTTTTTTTCCAAATTCGCTAAAATTTGCTTGATAAGGCTCACTTACCAGCTGTGGAGCAGGTCAGCAGTCAGGCAGGAAGCTGTGTGCATGAGTAGGGGTTTTCTGTCTAGTGCAGCCCTGCATCCCTTTAGATATGCTGCAGCCACCAGGGGGAGCTCTTCTGTATAAGAGTATATAGATATTCACATCTAAAGGGATGCAGAAAAGCCTTATAAAATGTCTCCCTCCCCTGCTTTGCCTGAGTGACTCCCGCCCTCCAGAATGTCGGACCAAATCAGGAGAAAAGCATCTGTCAATATGTTACCACATGGAATGTGAGGCTAGTTGCACAAAACGCAAAGCGTTGCGGAAAACACTGCGTTTTTGCCGCTAACTGAAGTCTATGGGACGCAGGAAAACAATACATATAAAAAACGCATATGTGCTTTTCAGAGCTGGAGGTAAATACCAAACACTTTGGATTTACCAAATGCTTTAATCTTTGTGAATTGCAATTTCTTGATATTTCTACATTTCTTGAGGTATTTACGGCACAAGTCAGTCATTTACCTCACTAGTCGGTAATTTTTTAAATGCGATAATAGGTTTAGTGAATTGGCATGTGGCAAGGTGACCGGTAAAATCAGCTGTTTTCTGCAATACCAAATGCGGTAATGCTTAGTGAATTGAAGCCAATGTGTATTTTTTGTGTTTTTGTATAATTATTATTAACCACCCTGGCGTTCTATTAACCACTTAAGCCTAACTGGACGAAAATTTTCGTCCAGTTAGGCTGCGTGCACTCCCGCAAGTCGCGCGTGCTCCCGCGGGCCCCCCTGTGCGCACCCCCGCTGCTGGCCGCTAGCCCACCGATCAGTGAAAGGGATTATAAATCCCTTTCGCTGATCGGACCCTCCCGGAGAAAAGCCGACAGCGTCTCTTCAGACGCTGCGGTTTTTCTGAGCTCTGGTCTCCTTTCTTCTGCCTGGGAGCGAGATCGATCGCTCCCAGGACTTTTTGATTGTGGCCATCTTGTGGCCAAATAGCTAACTACACCAAAAACACTTTACACTGAATAAAATACATTTACAAACATTTACAATTCCCTGTTTACCTCCCACACCAAAAAATACCCACATACAAGTTTAAATAAAAAAAAATAAAAAATTACAATAATAATAATAATAAAAAAAAACATAAATAGTTACCTAAGGGTCTGAACTTTTTAAATATGCATGTCAAAGTAGTATATAAATATGATTTAATAAATTATGGGCTTCTAAATAGTGATGGACGCAAATTGAAAAAATGCACCTTCATTTCCAAATGAAATATTGTCGTAATACATTGTGATAGGGACATAATTTTAACGGTGTAATACCCGGGGCATATGGGCAAATACAATACGTGAGTTTTAATTATGGAGGCATGTATTATTTTAAAACTATAATGGCTGAAAACTGAGAAATAATGAATTGTTTCCGTTTTTTTTCTTATTCTTCCTGTTAAAATGCATTTACAGTAAAGTGGCTCTTAGCAAAATGTACCACCCACAGAAAGCCTAATTGGTGGCGGAAAAAACAAGATACAGATCAATTCATTGTGATGAGTAGTGATAAAGTTATTGGCAAATAAATGGGAGGTGAAAATTGCTCGGATGTAAAAAAATTTCAACCCTGTGGGCTTAAGTGGTTAAAATCGCCAGGGTGGTGGCGCAACACTTTTAAATTTGTTTTTTTTTTTCTAAATCATGTAGCTAGCCTAGCGCTAGCTACATGATAGCTGTGGTGCAGCGGCATCCCCCCACCCCTTCCAATTGCCTCCGGCAATCAGAGCAAACAGGAAATCCCGTTCAGAATGGGATTTCCTGTTTGGCTTCCCCAGTCGCAATGGCGATGATCGGGATGACGTCTTTGACGTCATGTACGTTGTGGCGTCGGGGGGGTGTCCTGATCCACCCCATAGCGCAGCCTAGCGGTGATTGGCCAGGCTGCGCAAGAGGTCTCGGGGGGGCCCTCTTTCATGGCGGGTAGCAGCGGATCGGCGGTGAGAAGCGGCGATCGGTACAAACATGCAGCTTGCAAAGTGGTTGCTGCTTGTTTGAAAAAAAATTGTTAAAATCGACCCACCAGGGCCTGAGCAATACACCGCGGCGGTCATGAACGAGCTGAGCTCGTCCATAACGCTAAGGTGGTTGGTATTTATATAGCGTCAACAACTTACGCAGCCATGTACAGTATATGTACAGTGCTGCCCATAATTATTCATATCCCTTTCAAATTTTTTTTTTCCATTCAATTTTTATTAGAGTTTTTCATGCATACAATTACATAAAAGATGTAACTTAGCTGAAAAAGCGAACAGTTGAGAAATCACTTAACATAGAAACATAAATCAAACTAGCACAATCAGTGTTTGTCTGTCAACTAACACTTAAAGTGAACCTAAAGGCATAAAAAAAATGAGATGAACTCACCTGGGGCTTCCCTCAGCCCCCTGCAGCCGATCGGTGCCCTCGCAGCTCCGCTACGATGCCTCTGGACCCGCCGGCGACGACTTCCGGTTTCGCCGTCACCGGCCGACAGGCATGGGAACGCGAGTGATTGTTCGTGTTCCCAGCCTGTATATCGCCCCCTATGTTGCTATTGCGGCTCCTGGCTCCTGGCTGCAATAGCAGCATAGGGGGCGATATACAGGCTGGGAACGCGAACAATCACTCGCGTTCCCATGCCTGTCGGCCGGTGACGGCGAAACCGGAAGTCGTCGCCGGCGGGTCCAGAGGCATCGTAGCGGAGCTGCGAGGGCACCGATCGGCTGCAGGGGGCTGAGGGAAGCCCCAGGTGAGTTCATCTCTTTTTTTTTTTTTACTTAAGGTTATCTTTAATATGTAGTTCTACAGAGCTTCTATACAATCTTGTCAAATAGATACATATACCTAAAAGTAAGAAAAAGAAACTTTAAACTTGGTAAGTAGGAAAACCACTTAACCACTACCCGCTAAATTTCTTGGTAGTAGGGTTGGTTCCTAACGATTTGCCGCTAAGCAGTGGGATATTGAACAGGGCTAGGGGGAAAAGGGGAGGGCACCATACCAAGGAATCTGGTCTTAAAAGGATAAGTTTAGTTAAAGAGACGGAAGTCTAGGCTACGGATTTTGGGCAGGGATGGATAATGCAGAAGCTGCAATCGAGTCCCAATCAGCTAGTCTGCAGAGATCTGGTCTATTAGGGGATAATCTTTTGGCCAGATAATATTCTATTTCTAAATTACATCTACAGTAGCTAATTGGATAATTTGGGAAATCTCTGGAACATGGTCAGAAGACCAATTCGTTGGGATCAGATGTCTGGTTGCGCAGATTAAATGGGTTACGATTTTCCTATAAGACAGGAGAATGTCATCAATCCCAATTAGAAATAGTGATAATGCGGGCGACATAGTTCTCAAATGAGAAGGGAAATTAGAGATAATGTGGAATAAACTGTTCCATTGAGCATGTATTTTAGGACACTCTCAAATTATATGGTATAATGTACCTATGGAAAGACAGATTCTCCAGCAGTAGGGAGAATTGTCTTTTGAGAAGCAATCTAGTAATCTTGGGGTCAGATACCAATGCAGAACAATTTTCTAGAGGTTTCAGGATGTGATACACATGTAGAACGTTTTCGTAAACTTGCATGTGCTTTAATAAATTACTCCGTTGTTATCGGTGAATATGGAGAAGGGAAGGAGCTTACCTTCTGATTTTAGATCATTTAAAGTACGTATTCCTAGTTTAGCCCAATGCTGGTTATAGTTAAAGTCAGGGATTGCCCAAGAGAAAGCAGACAATGGTATATCTAACTTATGATTGGTATATCTAACTTATGATTGGATTTCGAAAGTTCTGATACCTCCGCTAGGGACTTCAATGCATTACAGGTGGCCTGAATAGTAGGTGAATCTATCAAATTTGTGGATAGTCCCAAGGTGCTGAATATTGTTAAGTCTTTCAGAGAGGAGGAATGTTTTCCTACGCTTTCAAGCATTACCCAAGATTTGAATTCAGGGCTTTTCCACTTGTATCTAGACATGTCTAGAAGACAGGCTAAATAATATTTGTGTAGGTCTGGCAAGCCAAACCCCCCTAAGTTAGGAGGTAGGGTGAGTAAGGAGAACACAAGTCTATGTCGCTTGTGCCCCCATATATAGAAGCTATTGGGATTGACAGTGTGCGGAAAAGATATATCTTAGGCAGTGTCTGCATCTTGAATGCTGCTATTTTACGCAGGGAAGTGGTGTAAACTGTCAGCAACTCACCTTCCATGGTTCCAATCGCCGGACACTTGCCGCTGGATAGACGCTTGCCCCTCCATTACAGCGCCCCCCCCCCCTCCCTCAGCACTCAGGGCGGCCACACGGGCCGCATGGCCCTAGAAACGGGCTTGGTTTCTATTGCGAACTGAGCCATATGATCAGACAGAAACTTTATATTGTATGTAAAGTGCTTCTAAAAGACAGCATAAAATCCTTTAGGAAATTTTGAAATATTGGTTGTTCAGTGGTGGGGAAGTGTTAGGGCCCTTTTCCACTAGCAATCGCAATCACAAATCACAAACGCCAGTGATTGCGATTGCGATTTTTCATTAATTCTGTTATGCGATTGCGATTTGCGATTTTCATTTGCATTGCATTATCATTGTAAAAATCGCTCCAGCAAGCGATTCCGATTTGCGATTAGCGATTTCCAAATCGAATCACTGGAGTGGAAAATACTTCTCGTGATTTCTATGATAAAGTAACAGCCCTAGCGATTTAAAAATCACTAGCGATTTGCGATTTTGCGATTCAGCAATCGCAATCGCTCTAGTGGAAAAGGGCCCCAAGGGCCCTTTTCCACTAGTAGTCGCTAGCGTTCACGCTGAACGCTAGCGATTGCTAAATCGAAAAGCTAAAAAATTACCGGCGATTTCCCGACGTTTGCGGCCGCGATTTTGCTATGCTATGCACTGCATAGCAAAATGGCGGCAAATATCGCTCCGCCGCGCGTTCGCGTTCCTGTAAAAAAACAAATCGCGGTAGTGGAAATGACCTACCGCGATTCCTATGTTAAAAAGCAAACCATAGCGATTGTAAAATCGCTAGCGGTTTGCGACTTTCCGATTCAGCTAGCGCAAACGCGCTAGTGGAAAAGGGCCCTAACAGAGGGTCAGATAAGTCAGTATCTGTGGCCGAAGTGTGTTAGGCAGGGCCTACCTGGTTATTATTATTGTCAGTCGGGGGCCTGGATTTAACAGGGCTTCTTGATGTTGGACTTTCTGGTGTGGTGTCACTGCTCCCTCTATGCTGCACATCTGCTGTTTTCTGGCTTGGAATGCCATAGAGAGGTGAAAAGGATGATTCTGGATGGTGAGAAGCATGTGAGGCTGTGAAGCGCTGGTCTCTTCCCTCAGAGCATTCACCATCTTGCTCAGGAGCACTGAACCAGTCAGTCAGCTTTCTTGGTCTGGGGCTGCCTTTCTTCCTTTTAGAAGTTGCCATGTGATACTCCATTGCTTCCAAGATATGTTCCCCTGCAAATTCGCTACAGATTAAGGCTTTAAAGAGAAACTTCGACCTATAATTGAACTTTATCCCAGTCAGTAGCTGATACCCCCTTTTACATGAAAAATCTATTCCTTTTCACAAACAGACCTTCAGGGGGCGCTGTATGGCTGATATTGTGGTGAAACCCCTCCCACAAAGAAATTCTGAGTATGTACTCTTGGCAGTTTTCTGTCTGTGAACCTTGCTGCATTGTGGGAAATAGCTGTTTACAGCTGTTTCCAACTGCCAAAAAAGTAAGCAGCAGCTACATCACCTGCCCACAGTAAAAATGTCACCATGTAGTAAATGTCAGAATGTAAATCAGGGATTTAAAAGATTTTACAATGGGCAAACACTGACTAAATCATTTATACATAATTATTGTAAAAAATGTAAAAATGAAGCTTTTTTTTATTACATTATTTTCACTGGAGTTCCTCTTTAAAAGATGCTGTGAGTCGCTGTAATGGATGTCTCATGCAGGGCTAGAGGCTCAAACCTCCATGCCGCTCCACAGCCAGGACACACCCCGTAGAGTAGTATTCCTATGACTTGTTCTTTTCACAATCTATAGTTAGCATAATACAAGGTTTTTATATAGCAGTTTTTGGTCAACAGTTGTGGGTTCTAATAAAGCAGTTACTTGCTATAGTAAAGATGAAAACTGTTCTGATCCTAAGTACCTACAACTAAGTTGTTGGAATGGATAATTTATAACCTTTATGTATTAATATTTCAAAGTGGTTCAACAATGAAAGTAAAACACTTCAAAACACACCAGGAAGTTTTAGAAAGATAGACATCTATTAATATCCCTGTTATTTTCAAGATCCCTGTTGAACATAGCTTTCTTGTGCCATCAAAAGATGTTTGTTGTTTTGTTGCCAGCTTGCCATTTAATGAAATTCTCACCATCATGTATCATTTACAGTCGTCAGTTTTATTTCACTGAGAGATTATGAAAATCCACTTTTTATTTGATTTTTTTCTTTTCCAAAGATTCTGCTTGTATCAGTTGCACATTCAACAAACGCCACTGTTCATTGAGTCAATAGTTCATAATTGGATGTACTTATAAAGGCAGATTATACCTCTTCATGAGACATATTCTGTGGCAGGTATAATTATAGCATAGAGACTCAATCATTTTTCTCTTTTTTTTTATACAACCACAACTGAAAAACCAAAACAATTTTCTTGTCTTCTCCAGAGGTCTGGATTGGTCTGTCTAATATTATCCTTTTTTTGGTTAATTTGTCCTGTATGTCATTGTCTGTTGCATGTCTCGACATATCTTTTTATTTTAGTTTCTATGTAAGCTGAAATGTAGTTTTCCGAAATGTAGATTGAAGTTTGACAATCACACATAGGCAGACAATTACTGAATGTCTGCTGGCAGTGGACACTGACATTTAAAGAGAAACTCTAACCAAAAATGGAACTTTATCCCAATCAGTAGCTGATACCCCCTTTTACATGAGAAATCTATTAATTTTCACAAACAGACCATCAGGGGGCTCTCTATGACTGATATTGTGGTGAAACCCCTCCCACAAGAAACCCCTCCCACAAGAAAAGTACGTACTTTTTTGGCAGTTTCCTGTCTGTGAACCTTGTTGCATTGTGGAAAATAGCTGTTACACCATTTTCCAAATGCCAAAAACCATGCAACAGCTACATCACCTGCCAACACTAAAATGTTCACTGGAGTTCCTCTTTAAATTCCTGTTAAAGGACACCTGAACTGAGAGGGATATGGAGGCTGCCATATTTATTTCAATACAAATTGCTTGTCTGTCCTGCTGATCCTGTGCCTTCGATACTTTCAGCCATAGACCATGAACAAGAAATCAGATCAGGTGTTTCTGACTGAAGTCTGACTGGATTAGCCACATGCTTGTTGCAGGTGTGCGATTTACACAATAATACAGCCAATTCGATCAGCAGGACTTCCATGAAACTGGAGGTGTTTAAGAATAAATAAATATGGCAGCATCCATAACCCTCTCAGGTCAAGTAGTTTAAATTTACAATAAGCTAAGGGTATATAAGGCTTCTGCAATGACTTCTCTTCCACCCCAGCTTCACTCACCCTCCCTCTCTTCCACCCCAGCTTCACTCACTCTCCCTCTCCTCCATCTCAGTTTCACACACTCTACTGCTTCATCTTTTACCACCACAGTTTACTTTAAGTAATTTTTCCACACACAATTGTCATCATGTTGGACAATGCAGTACAGTGCATCCTGCAAAATGTATGCATGCCTTGATCTGCAGATTGAGGGTGTTTACTGTTGTCCTGGGTGTGTGCGTGTTGCTCAATTAGAGGCTGAAATCAGAGAGCTAAATGAGCATCTTGCAAGTTGCAACACTGAGACGCATACACAACATGGAGAAGAGCTTGGATCTCACAACCCAGACACTGGAGGGAACCGGTGAAGATGAGGTGGGTGGAGTACAGCCAGAGCAAGAAGCAGAGGTAGCCACTAGTTGGGTCACAGTTAGAAGGGTTAGGGGTAAAAGTGGCAGGGAGGCTAGTCCCGAATTGTCCCTCCCTAATAAGTATGCTTGTTTGCGTAATATTGGGGAGGATGATTCTGAAGTAGCAACGCTGCAGCAGGATGCGTCCCTTAGCAACCAAGGGGCAGACCGCTGCAACAAGAAAGGGAATAGGAGTGCAGCTAAGGCTAGACAGATACTGGTGGTAGGGGATTCAATTATTAGGCACACAGATAGGGTAATCTGTCGAAGAAACCGTGAATGCCGTACAATCTGTTGTCTCCCGGGTGCTCGGGTTCGGCATGTAGCGGAAAGAATTAACAGATTATTGGGTGGGGCTGGGGAAGACCCGGCTGTCATGGTATACATTGGCACCAATGACAAATAGAGATGGCCTGAACAGTTCGCCGACGAACGGTACCTGGCAAACTTCTGTGGTTCGTGATCACGGCGAACCGGGAACTTTTCCAGAACTTCGGTTCGTCCCCATAGCGTATCATGAGGGTCAACTTTGACCCTCTACTAGTGTTGGGCGAACACCTGGATGTTCGGGTTCGGGAAAGTTCGCCGAACATGACCGCGATGTTCGGCATGTTCGGGCCGAACCCCGAACTCCCCGAACATCCCGCTTTTGGGGGCCCTATGGGGTCGCAGGCATAAGGGGGGAGCATGCCCCGATCTCAGGGGGGGTCAGAAATTCCCCCCACCCCCTCCGCTAGCGCTCCCCCCTCTGCCCGCTTCCCCATACAAAAGTTTAAGGAAAGTACCGGTGGTAGTGGATGGCCTGGCAGTGGCACTGTGGAGTGAGGAGGAGGAGTCCGGAGAGTGACGCGTTGAGGGAGGCCGGGCAGCGGGCGGTTCAGCGGTAGTACCCTTGTGGTACTTCCGCCCTTTCTCTGACCTCACGCCTGCTGCCCGGCCAGGTTCGGCCAGGAATTGAGCCGTTCGGGCGAACGCGAACAGTTTGGCCGAACACCACCAGGTGTTCGGCCGAACTCGAACATCACCCGAACAGGGTGATGTTCTGCAGAACCCGAACAGTGGCGAACACTGTTCGCCCAACACTACCCTCTACCTCACAGTCAGCAGGCACATTGTAGCCAATTAGGCTACACTCCCTCCTGGAGCCCCACCCCCCCTTATAAAAGGCAGGCAGCATCAGGCAGTGGACTCACTCGTGTGCCTGCAGTAATTAGTGAAGAGATAGCTGCTGCAGACTCTCATAGGGAAAGCTTAGTTAGGCTGTTGTATGCTTGTTAGCTTGCTCCTGGCTGATTGTTATTGCTAAAAAAGCACCCCTCAACAGCTCTTTTGAGAGCTAATCTTGTTCTTGTGATCTATTTTTTTTTTTGTGTGTGTGGCCCACTTGCATTATATACAGCCCTGTCAGTCAGTGTCACTGTGCCTGTCTGTGTGTGACAGGTACACATGTAATACCCATCACTGCATATACCTACTACCTGTTGTTCACTTCAGTGCACCAATCCTACCTACGTGAGCACACGCAGTGTCACTGTGCCTATCCGGTACTTGTATGTGTGTGACAGGTGCACATGTAATACCCATCACTGCATATACCTACTACCTGTTGTTCACTTCAGTGCACCCACCTACCTACATGAGCACATGCAGTGTGATATACCACTCCGTGCATACCTGTTAACTGCACCTGTGTGACCGACTGCACATTGTATTAGTCAAGTCAGTTCATACCTTTCACTTCATCCCCCCCAATATAGACAAAACAAAAGACAGAGGCAGACCACCTGGCAGGTCTGTTCGAGGTCGCGCTGTCGTGATTTTGTGTGGCCCGCGACCAAAGTACAGTGTTCAGAAGAAGGCACGTGCCATCAACCCCCAATATTGTCAGGACGTAGTAGTTGACTATTTAACACAGAACACCTCGTCTTTCTCAGCTTCTGCACGGAAGCGTGACATATCTTACGCCTCCTGCTCTGATTCTGGCACCCCACTTAACACTCAGTCGGCCGCCACCACCAAAGTGCCATCATCCCAGGGCTCAGCGGTGTGGAAATTTTTTTGTGTGTCTGCCTCAGATGAGAGCAATGCCATCTGTACTCTCTGCCACCGAAAATTGAGCCATGGAAAGACCAGGACCCGCGTAGGGACAACTACCTTATGAAGGCACATGATTACAAAGCACAAACTGCAATGGGATGACCACCTGAGGGAAAGCAGCACACAAAAGCAAATCCACACATCGCAGTGAAAGATATGCAATTATTTCTCAAAAAAGGCTATACCCAAACTGTACCGTGATGTTGAAAGGCAAGTGGTGTCATCTCTGGCACACAGCTTTGGGTCAAGGGACCATCTGACCACATGGTCTGCAAAGCACGGACAGGCCTGCCCGAAGACTAAGTCAGTCCCCACACACAACATCTCTGCCTGCACGCTGTGTGACTGCCTGCCCCAAGACTAAATCGCTCCCCACACAGCATCTTTGCCTGCAGGCCGCTTGACTGCCTTCTCTGCCACCACCAACCGGGTCCAGGACTCCAGGCAGATTCCTGAATTTTTAAGGCACCCCCCCCCCCCCACCGCACAGAAGGAGGATCCCCACAGGCCACCACCAGCCCGCATAGAAGGGGAATCTCCCCCCTACACACACAGGAGTCCCCGACCAGCCTGAACAGAAGGGGGACATCCCCCCCCCCCCACAGAAGTGACACCCGGCCACAGTCAGGGGGGAGTATGGGGATCGGGGGCAATAGGGGGGCAGAGGCACCCACAAACCTGGCTCCCTATACATCTGACATTCTTCCATGGCCCTTGACGGATTTTGCTTCTCCCTCGGCGATCACATGTCTCCCGTCAATCGGCGTTGATGGCACCAGGGTCACACAGCATAATAAACATCTTGCAGCAAACACTTTTTTTTTAATTGAATTCAATACAATAACCTGAATTGAATTCAATATATAAAAAAAAAATTGATTGCAAAAAAAAATTGGTTGAAAATTATTGGAAATTAATTGAACCACTTTTTGCACGGAAATCCTGGGGAAATAGAACGCCAGGGTGGCTACTGGGAGATGTAAGGTCCTCAAAAATGATTTTCATGTACTTGGAGATAAACTTAAAGCAAGGACCTCCAAGGTGGTGTTCTCTGAAATACTGCCAGTGCCATGTGCTACAGGGGGACAGAGGGAGCTTAGGGAGTTAAATAAGTGGCAGAGAAATTGGTGTAGGAAGGAAGGGTTTGGGTTTCTGGAGAATTTTGCAGTCGGCTACAGGTTCTACAGCAGAGATAGGCTGTACCTTATTGGGGAGGGTGTAGCTGCATTGGGCGAGAAGATGGCTAAACTGGACTGAGCGCGCCCGGACTGGTGCTGCTGCTCTCTAAGGCTGCTCCAGACATTACATCTCATTTCTGCTACTTTAAACCTCTTAATGGAAAGACTGGACCGAAATTTCAGTGGATTCTAATGTATCACTTCTCCAGCAACACCTATAACCTTTCAGAACACCTGGATTACTTGGGATGGCAAAGATTTAAGCTGGATTGGATCTTCCTTGGTATCACACACTGCTGGACACTGCACACCTTCCTTGGAATTGACCTGAGACCTTAAAGACTTTCTGCCTCTTTGTGCCCGCCGTCTCCCATCCTGTGAGTAACTTTCATCGATTATCTTCAGCATCTATGCTCAATAGACTATATTTTTCTACATATATTATATATTATATCTTCAAACTCCTAAACAAAGGACTGTGTTTTCAAATCCATGCTGTCCATCCATACATCTCTGTGTAAGGACAATTCAGTCTATACAGGCCCTTTGATCTCTGCAGGATACCAGCCACAGCTGTGAAAGTTCACACCTTGACTTTAAATAGGGCCTTTCTTAGCAGGAGCCCTGAGCTGTCTCTTGTCCATCCTAATGTGTAAACATCAATATTCAGCACAGACACTTCTAGCTGTATACCAACCAAGAAATATATATCCAATTGACAAATCAACAATAATTCTACTTAAGTCTGTTGGAATCTACAGAAAGACAAAGAGAGGATCCAGGGGACGTGGGAAAAGACGTTATTCACTGCAGAACCAAAATAACTTTGTGACAAAATCTACAGAGTACACCCAGCCAACAACCCTAATAGCTCCAGCACAATCCAGCAGAGATGACAGCCACACATCTGGAGACTGTTCCCTCCTGGAGTCCTCAATCTCAGACCTCAGCTCCCAGGGTAGCCCCATCAAGGCTGTCCTCTGCAATGTCAGATCAATAAACAACAAAACAGCAATCATACATGATCTAATAGAGTCTTCTGATCTGGCCTGCCTGACTGAAACCTGGCTTTCTGAACCTGTTGGCCCCACCCTGGAGGCAGCTGTGCCAACAAACTATTCCGTGATATACTGCAACAGGAAAGAACACAGGGGAGGAGGGGTTGCACTTTGCTTTAGATCAGCTTTGAAAATCAGACTACATACTGTAGGTCCTACCAACTCGTTTGAATGCTTGGGGGTGCAACTTTCAGCTGAGGAAAACATTAACATATTGCTGATCTACCGCCCACCAGAAAAATACTCAGACTTCCTTGAGGAACTTGTAGACCTCCTATGCAACCTAACACTGGAACACCCCAGATGGATTGTTCTTGGAGATTTCAATACATGGGTGGACGACTCCTCCTCACAATTTGGAAAAGAGCTACCTCGTGCCTTACATGAACTGGGCTTCCTCCAATCAATCAGCTCTGCTACTCACAGGAAAGGTCACACTCTGGACCTTATATTCCATACTGGGCTGTCAATAGCCAATGTGGAAATTAATCCTGTTGCCTGGTCAGACCATCACACTATCCACTTCTCCCTCTCAATACCAGCCGTCAAACACCAGGTCAAGAATCAAATAAAATATCGCCGCTTAAATGGGCTAACACCTCAACATATCCGAGATAACCTTAGCTTTGATGAATTGACTGACTCCAGCTTGGACCCTGATACTCTGGTGTTTAAATACAACAAATGTGTGTCCTCCACCTTTGAGACCATTGCTCCTCTGCACACCAAATATCTTACTCCACACCATCATGCACAGTGGTTTGATAACGCTATAAAAGAGCTGAAAAGACAAGGCCGAAAACTTGAGAGGCTGTGGCGCAAATCTCAGTCCCCAGAAGACAAACATGCCTTAATCTTCCACTTGAAGAGCTACCAAAAGGTAATCACGGGAAAAAAATCATCCTTTCTATCACAAGAGATTGCAAATGCAGTTAACAAACCAGCCCAACTGTTCCGCACAGTGGAAAAACTCTGCAACCCAGCATGTCAAAAACTTAATATCGAGTCTTCAAAGGACCTCTGTGACCAATTTGCCCATTTCTTCACAGACAAAGTCTCCGCTATAAGGTCCGCCATCCAACTTACAGCATCTGAGCCTAATATAGCGCCGAAGACCATTAGCAGAGACAACGTAACACCTTGGTCAAACTTCAAAGAAATTGATGAAGAAGTCACATCAAGCATCCTCCTTCACGTCCGCTTAACTACCTGTGACCTGGATCCTGGCCCAACACAGTTCATGTTGAACTGCCCCGACCTGTTCGTACCGGTATTCCTCAAAATTGTTAACTGTTCCTTACAATCAGGGATATTTCCTGCTTTACTGAAGGAAGCAATCATCAGGCCTCTCCTCAAAAAACCCTCCCTGGACCCAGATGCAATGACCAGCTACAGACCTGTCTCTAACCTCCCCTTTCTGGGAAAGCTAATTGAAAAAGCTGTATACCTCCAGCTAGAAGCCAGAATCCTACAAAATAACAGTTATGACCCATTCCAGTCTGGCTTCAGGAAACACCACAGCACTGAAACTGCCCTCATCCAAATATGCAACCACCTGCTCATGGCAAGAGACAGAGGAGAGTGCTCGATCCTCATACTGCTAGACCTTTCTGCAGCCTTTGACACAGTTGACCATGACATCTTGATAAACAGGCTACAGGAATACTGCGGCATTGATGGCATAGTACTTCAGTGGTTCCAATCCTTCTTGAGTGGCAGAACCCACAAAGTGTCTATGGGGCCCTTCCTGTCCACCCCTGTAACACTTAAGTATGGGGTGCCCCAGGGCTCAATCCTCTCTCCCCTGCTTTTCACGATTTACATGCTACCGTTGGGAAAACTAATCCAAAAACATGGCCTGACATACCACTGCTATGCAGACGACACCCAACTATATCTTTCCTTCAAGCCTGGTGTGACAGACCCAACTCTAACTATAAACGCCTGCTTACGTGAACTACAGCAATGGATGAATGACAACTGGCTGAAACTAAATGCAGACAAAACTGAAGTCCTTCTGATTGGAGGGCAGAGCATGATAACAAAACAACTTAACTTGCAGTCTTCACCACTGGGAATAGGAGGCACGGATCTACGCAGCTCTGATCATGTGCGTAGCCTGGGAGTTCTAATTGATGGGGATTTAAACTTCAGAACTCAAATCTCTGCTGTGGTGAAATCATCCTATTTTCACCTGAAGAACATTGCAAAAATCAAGCACCTCATACCCCCAGAAGATCTGCCAACCTTAGTCCACGCCTTCATCACATCCCGACTGGACTACTGCAATGCTCTCTACACTGGCCTTCCAAAAAAGGCCTTGTACCGCCTACAGCTGATACAGAATACTGCTGCCAGACTGCTAACCAACCAACCCCGTCACTGCCACATAACGCCAGTCCTGCATTCCCTTCACTGGCTACCTATAGAATGGAGGGTCCTATTCAAGATCGGCCTACTGACATTTAAATCCCTGAATAATCTGGGCCCTGGATACATGAAAGATATGGTACAGCTGCGAAGCAATCCCCGCATTCTCAGATCCACAGGTTCTAATAATCTAGTCATACCCAGAGTCCACTTAGAAACTTTTGGTCCCAGAGCCTTCTGTCATGCTGCCCCTACGTTTTGGAACTCCTTACCTCAACAGATCAGGACAGCCCCATCCCTGGACGCAGGGGCGTAGCAATAGGGGGTGCAGCGGTAGCGACCGCATCGGGGCCCTTGGGCCAGAGGGGCCCCGAAGGGCCCTCCCTCAACTACAGTATTAGCTCTCTATTGGTCCTGTGCTCATAATAATCACTTCTATACATACTTTGAATAGTGGTAATCATTAACAAACTGTTTCCCATCCCCTTCTTGCACCTCTGACACTGTAGTTGCCATTGGCAGGTTTTGGTGCACCGTATCAATTGCTATGTATAGAGTGTTTGGGGGGCCCCATTGTAAAACTTGCATCGGGGCCCACAGCTCCTTAGCTATGCCACTGCCTGGACGTGTTTAAATCCAGACTGAAAACCCACCTGTTCAGTCTGGCATTTGCAGAAATATAACTTTTGTTGTGTGAATACTTCATCCTACTAATTACTGAATCTGAGAGAGCCTAAGCGCTTTGAGTCCTATGGGAGAAAAGCGCTATAGAAATGTTATTGTATTGTATTGTATAAACGGTTGGAGGAGATTTTAAACTAGGATCTGGGGGGAGGCGGGAGGGTAAAGTTTCAATATGTAGACAAGATAAGGCAAAAAGACAGTGAGAGTCTAACATGGGGGGTGGAGAGGGGGTGGGGACAGTGTAAAGAGTAAGGAGGTTGGTAAAACTTCAAGTAGCCCATTTCAGGTAACCAACATTGGAAAATGTGGTGGTAAAAATATAAAGTGCATGGTAACCAATGCTAGGAGCCTTGCAAATAAAATGGACAAACTAGAGTTCATTCTGATTGACAAAGGAATAACCGAGACATGGATGGATGAAAGCCATGACTGGATAGCGAATTTAGAAGGATACAATGTTTTTAGGAAGAATAGAACAGGGAAAAAAGGTGGAGGGGTTTGTCTCTTTGTTAAGCACTCTTCTGTCCTAAACAATGGGATGGATGAAGATTGTGAAGCTGTGGAGTCCGTTTGGGTAAATATTCATGGTGGAAATAAAGGTTGCCAATTACTTATTGGAGTATGCTACAGGCCACCACATATTCATGAAGCTGCAGAACTGCAATTACTACAGCAGATTGAAAAAGCTGCAAGTAAAAATGAGGTCATAGTTATAGGTGACTTCAACTTTCCAGACATTGACTGGAGTATTAAGGCTACCCATTCTGATAAAAGCAGCAGATTTCTGGCATCACTACAGGACAGTTACCTGACTTAAATGGTAACGGAACTAACGAGGGGGAATGCGTTACTGGATTTGATAATTTCAAATAGACCAGATAATGTATCAAATGTGCAGGTTCAAGAACATTTGGGAAATAGTGATCACAACATGATAACGTTTAATCTGTTGACTGGTGATCAGCGGGACCACTAAAACTATGAATTTTAGAAAAGCAAAGTTCAATCAACTCAGGCAGGCACTACGTTTGGTGAATTGGGATATGATACTACAAGGGGAGAACACTGAAGGGAAATGGCAATCTTTTAAACTTATTCTCAATCAATATTGTAGTAGGTATATCCCATATGGAAACAAAACGTCTAGGAATAAAAAAGGCCTCTGTGGATGAATAGAAAGGTTAGAGATAAAATGAAGGGGAAAAAGAATGCCTATAAAGTCCTAAAATGGGAGGGGACCGAGGCTGCATTAAGCATTTATAAGGAGTGCAATAAAAGTTGTAAAAAAGAAATTAGGCTGGCAAAGATTGAAGATGAAAATCAAATCGCTAGGGATATCAAATCTAACCCAAAGAAGTTTTACAAGTACATCAACTCTAAAAAAGAAAGGTTGACTGTATTGGACTCCTAAAGGATGAGAGTGGGAACTCAATGGTGGATAACCAAGGTAAGGCAGAGTTAGTAAATGCTTTCTTTGCTTCTGTCTTCACAAGGGAAACATCACTGTTGCAAATTACAGATGCAGAAGAGTCTCAATCTTCCAATTGTAATATTAAATACTTAACACAGGAAGATGTGAAGGCAAGACTAAATAAATAAAAAATAGACAAGGCACCTGGCGCGGATGGTATGCATCCTCGGGTCCTAAAGGAATTAAGTTCCGTTATAGATAAACTCCTTTATCTTATCTTTTGTGACTCTCTTTCAACTGGCAGAGTCTGTAACGATTGGTGTCAGCACGCAGAGAGAATCTGATTCTTGGCGATCTGCAGTACCACCAAGAATGCAGATATACGCCTGATTATCGATGATCTGCAGAATCAGCGATAATACAGATGTATTGCTAACCTCGGGATACCAGAATAGTGAGAGTGTTTGGTGCAACAGTAACAACTCTGAGTGGAGACCACCAGAGGAGCTGGCGGCCTAAGACTCCTGAGGAATTCACCCCTGACTGTGGGTGATATTCCTTTAGCCTGTGGACCTCTGGGTGAGGGCTGGGTTGCAGGAAGCCCTGCAGCTAATATGAAAGGTATTGCCCTGGACTGGGCTAATGTAGTACAGAAATAGCACAATCCTAGTCTGGGTGTGAGGTCCGTAGTCACAACACCCTGGAACTAGTCTGGAGCATAACATAAATGATAATACAATTCCCTAGTCTTGGGTGTGAGTTCCGTGATCATCAACACCCTGGAACTAGTCTGGAGCATAACATAAATGATAACACAATTCCCTAGTCTTGGGTGTGAGTTCCGTGATCATCAAAACCCTGGAACTAGTCTGGAGCATAACATAAATGATAATACAATTCCCTAGTCTTGGGTGTGAGTTCCGTGATCATCAACACCCTGGAACTATGCTAGTGAATACACAGAAGATACACAGTATTCCTAGTCTGGGGTGTGAGGGCCTTGATCTCTACACCCTGGAACTGGTCTAACAAATAAACAATACAAGGTAATCTGGCTCAGTGTGAATTCCCAAGTCCTCTTGGTTCAAACACACTGTAAGGATCTGACTATGGTCTGAATGCTTCCACAAAGTGTTTGCAATGACAGAAAACCAGCAACTGACAAGCAGCAGAATATATAGTAGCTGGACTCTGCCGCCCCGCCCGAGCCACTTAGCCAATGATGAGTCCTGCAGGAATCAGCTGATCTTCCTGATCAGCTGACACTTCCCCTGCTGGTATAAAGGTCCTGAGTTCAGGCCCGCACGCGCATAGCTCTCCATCTGCCTATGTGCACTAACAGACCCAGCCACACCAAGCGCACGCCACTGCATGCAAACCGCCGCGTTGGACGCGGAAACGGCCGCTTTGCTGACAGGACATGCGGCGGCCTTTCCGCATTCCACCATACTACCAGACGCGTGTCTATGCGTGCAAACCGCCGCGCTGGACGCGGAGTCAGCCGCCTTGCTCTTGACACACGCGGCGGCTTTTCCGCGTTTTCTCACAGAGTCCCAGTGGATTTGGTGAAAAGCCCACGTTTTCCTTTTAAGAAGGGCAAAAAATCAGATCCAGGAAATTATAGACCTGTAAGCTTAAAGGGAACCTGTACTGACTAAAATTATTTAAAATAAACACATGAGGTAACTTCAAATGAACATTAAATAGTTACCTTGCCATCAGTTCATCTCATAAGCTCACCATTTTCTTCTGACAATTATCCCTTCCAGTTCTGACAAAATTTTGTCAGAACTGAAATATATCAGTTTCTGTCAGTTGTATATCAGTTGCTGTCAGTTATAGCTGAGTGGACAACTGTTGTGCCCGGTAATGTCCATGTTCCCCTATGGCTCAAGTGGACGATGTTACAGTTTAACAGTGTGCTGACCAGAAAGCTGTTATGGGGTAATGGCCATTTTAAAAATGGAGGATGGAGAATTCCCTTGATCATAGTGGACAAACAGGTGAGGAGAAAGAGGTTGAGGAGTAGACTACACGGAAGGTAAGTATGACTTGTTTATGCTTATTTTGACTTTTAATTTTCAGTTCAGGTTTTCTTTAATATCAGTTGTATGCAAACTATTTGAGGGGTTACTAAGAGATACTATACATGACTTCATAGCAGAAAATAATCTTATTTCTCAACATCCGCATGGGTTTACTAAAGACAGGTCCTTTTTGACTAACATGCTCAGTTTTTATGAGGTAGTGAACGCTAATGTGGATATTGGGAATGCTGTAGATGTGATATACTTGGATTTTGCAAAGGCCTTCAACACTGTTCCCCACACAAAAGTCTGATGCAAAAGTTGAGGATGCAAGGACTGGGGAAGAGTCTGTGTGCATGGATAGGGAACTGGCTAATGGACATAAAACAAAGAGTTGTGGTCAATGGATCATACTCAAAATGGGAGACTGTTAGCAGTGGGGTCCCACAGGGGTCTGTACTGGGTCCAGTGCTCTTCAATTTATTTAATAATGGCCTAGTAGATGCAGTAGAAAGCAATGGTGCTGTTTTTGCAGATGATACAAAATTCTGCAGAATCATCAACTCTTAGGAAGATAGTGACATATTGCAACAGGACCTGGATAGGATGGATATATGGGCACATAAATGGCAGATGCAATTCAATGTTGATCATCGACAACAAGTTAAATAATTGTCCTTTTAGGACTGGTTTACACTTCAAGTGCTTTTCTGAGTGGCAGCAATTTGAAAAGTGATTTGCTAATGTAATGCTATGTGTGATGTAAAAAAAAATGTCATTGCTCAAGCAAGAACCCACATAAAGCATTACATTAGCAAAGAGCTTTTCAAATCACTGGCTCTTCTTAGAAAAGTGCATGTAGTGTGAACCAACCACTTAACGACCAGCTAACGCCCGTAGGCGTCGGCAGGTCTTAAGTGGTTCCCCATGGAAACGGCCGCTCGATCGAGCGGTCTTTCCATGTCAGTTCACGGAGGGTGTCTCCTTGAACAGCCGGAGAGCCGCCAATCGCGGCTCGCCGGCAAAATGTAAACACGCGGGGAAGAAATCCTCGCCGTTTACATCATACAGCGCTGCTGCGCAGCAGCGCCGTAAGGCAGATCGGTGATCCCCGGCCTCTGATTGGCTGGGGATCGCCGGCATATGATAGGCTGAAGCCTATCTTTCAATTCGCAGGATGGATATCCGTCCTGCGCAGCCCATGGAGGGAGAGGGAGGGACGGGAAGGCAGGGAGTGCCGAAAACGCTGTGGAGGGGGGCTTTGAAGAGCCCCCCCTCCCGCAAAGTGCAGCAAGCCGGCGGCGATCAGACCCCCCCCCCCCCCAGCAGGACATCCCCCTAGTGGAGAAAAAGGGGGTAAGTCTGATCGCCCTGGCATAACCCTGATTTGTGCTGCTTGCTGGAGAGCCCACGCAGCACAGATCCTGCAAAACACCCCTGGTCCTTAAGTGGAGCAACACATGTAACTTGCATGAAACATATCACTCTTCATTGTATTACATCTCCTCACCAAAATAGTCCTTTCTTTAAAAAAATAATATTTTAAACAGTTTATTCCACATTGCTAATTGGTTCAGTAACACTTTTAAAATATAGTTACGTGCACAGCGCTCACACCAATGCATAAAACAATAACAGTGTGTTATTATGTGGTAAACAATTTTTTTTTGTAACTCTGTTTTTATTAAGAATTAACCAGCAATGTGAGACATAGAATACGAATCGTTTCTTCAGATTATAACATTTGCATATATCAAACATATATATAACAGCCTCTTCAGTCTGGGTTTGTCAGACTCCAACATGTTTTCTAATATAGACATTCTAATGAGATAAAAGTCCGAGTGGTTGATCGGGAAAAGAGCTGTGTGAACGTTTTTTGGGAGACGTAGTCACATCCTAGAAGTTTCGACAGCCTAAGGTTGGGGAATACTTCTTTATTGTCGAGATAGCAATCATATATCGGACAGGTAAAGAGGTGGACTCGGATATGTCTTGGGGGGTCTTCAGTAATGAGGAGGGACTGAAGAGGTTGATGACTGGGAAGGGGTACGATAAGGGAAGAAAAGGGGATAAGGATATGGGGTCGGGGGAGGGATGGAGGAGGAAGTTGGAGGGGATACAGTGTTCAGCCGCCTCGGCTTACAGTAGTGTATAAAGGAAGATGGATCAAAAGGGGTAATGGTACAAAGGGTCAAATACCCATAGGTTGTGGGAGAGAGTAGTGTGGCCTAGGAGAGCTAAGGAGGCATAAAATCTGGTGAATAAAGTACCCAGGGGCCCCATATTTTGTGGAAGAGGTCTTCTGTGTCTCTTAGCGTGGCGGTCATTTGTTCCATGGATTTGATCCAATTTAATTTAATTTTGACTTCTGAAATAGTGGGAGGAGCAATGTTCTTCCAGGCCGAAGCAATCGAAAGCCTAGTTGCTGTTAATATGTGATTTATCAGTCGATTGGAATATTTGCTCACACCTGGGGTGGGTTTACCCAGGAGCATAGTGATAGGTTCTAGAGTTATTGAGATCTCTAATATTGAGAGGATCAGCTGTTGTACTTCTTTCCAGAGTGGAACAATTATTGGGCAAGACCAGTAAATGTGTTCCAGTGAGCCTATAAGAGGGCAACCTCTCCAACATGTATCAGGAGTATGGGGGTACATTTTGGAAAGGACTTCAGGGGTTAGGTACCATCTAAACAATATTTTGTATATGTTTTCTTTGATTTGTGTGCACATAGATGAGTGCTTGGCGTTCTCCCAAATATCCTCCCAATCTGCGTTATCTATGGTAGTTGAGAAAACAGTTTCCCATTTTTCCATGTATGGGTGAGAGGCCTCTACAGAGCCTGACTTTGATTGCAATAAAGAGTATATTTGGGAGATTAGCCCTTTTTGATGTCCCCTGTGCGTACAGAGCCTTTCAAAAGCCGTGTAGGAAGTGAAGGATGAGGATCCCTTGGTAAGTTTCTGCAAGAAGTGAAGGGTTTGGTTTAGTTCAAAGAGTGTTAGAGGGGGAAGGTTGTGTTTTTCTTGTATTGAGGCTGGGGTAAGTAGTTTATTGGAGGCAGGGTCTGTCCAGTTTTTAAGATTGAAGTAGCCTAGTTGATACCATCTGGCGATAAATGTGGGGGCAGTACCCGGAGGGAACATAAGGTTTCCCAGTATGGGATATAGAGGGGATAGGTGGGATCTAAGGGCAGCCGTTTGTACTGTGGCTTTCCAGATTTTTAGGGTAAAGGTTATGGTTGGGATAATGTCTTTGTGAGGTAGTTTAGGCGGTTTCTCAACCCATATAAAGGAGGCCAAAGATAGAGGAGAGACTTCCATGGCCTCTATTATTGCCCATTTAGAGAAGACTCTATAGTCGGTCCATTCAGTTAGCTGTCTTAGGTGTGTTGCCTGATAGTAGTGTTTTAGGTGAGGTAGGCCTATACCTCCCTGTTCTCTGGAGGAAAGGAGAACCTTTTTAGAGACTCTTGGGCGTTTGTGGTTCCAGACAAATTTTAGGAAGACAGATTGTAGGCTGGACAGTTGAGCTGAAGGGACTTGTACTGGTAGGGTCTCAAATAAGTAAAGTATACGTGGTAGTATATTCCTTTTTAGTGAGTAAATTCTCCCTATCCACGAAATTTTGTAGGCTGTCCACTTATGTAGATCTTGGAGAATTTTCTGAATGAGGGATGGGAAGTTGTGTTTATATATAGAAGAATATGAAGTGGTTAAATTAATTCCTAAATATTTTAAGGTTTGGGTTCTCCAGTTGTAGGGGTAGTGGGATTTTAGGGCGAGTAGTAATTCTAAGGGGATTTTAATTGGCAGAGCTTCCGTTTTATCCTTGTTCAATTTGAATCCAGATAGGTTTTCATAGGAGGATAGTGTGGAGTGGAGAGCAGGGAGAGAGGTCGTAGGATTAGAGAGCGTGAGCAGAATGTCATCCGCAAACAATGAGATTTTGTGCTCATGACCAGCATGTTTTATTCCTAATATGTCTTTATTAACCACTTAACAACCTCTGCCACGCTTATCTACGCCCCTTTAAAATTCACCTGAGTCACAGGGGCGTAGATAGGCAACTACTGTTTATTTTCCTGCTGTGCGCGATCGCGTTCGCGTGCGCGATCGCGTCCGCGTGCACGCGGACGGGCATACGCGTCGGGCACCCGCTGGTCTGTGATTGGCTGATGTGAACATGTGTTCACAAAGCCAATGACAGTGCTTATTCATGCAGAATGTGTGTAAACATTGTATCAGTCACTATGCTGTTACAGTTACTGAGATCACTCGTGAGAGGATCTCAGATAACTAACACAGCATTAGTGACTGATCAGCATCATTTAAATAAATTATACCCCCATTAAGCCCATTAACCCTTGCCTCCCTTAAATGTGAAAATTGCTGTGGTTTTTAGGTGAAAAACCCTGTGGTAGAGAAGTGGTTAAAGGGACTCCGAGCAGTGCAGAAACTATGGAAAGATGCACATCATTTTAAAGCTCTCTTTCTCCTCTTTCCAATGATATATAAACCGCCACCCTACGCCTTTTAGTTTTCGCTATTTTCGCGATTGAAATTGCCGCGGCCGCGATTTCGATCGCGAAAATAGAGAAAACTAAAAGGCGTAGGGCAACGATGTAGGTGTCGTCAGAAAGAGGAGAAAGAGAGCTTTAAAATGATATCCATCAAGCCATAGTTATATTGTATTACACAGGGCGACTTTTTGTCAAAGTCAGCAGCTGCATTCAGCAAAATGGAGCTGCTGACACTGGGGAAAGTGTCGTCCTGTGTAATACAATATAACTATGGCTTGATGGATATCATTTTAAAGCTCTCTTTCTCCTCTTTCTGACGACACCTAAATCGTTGCCCTACACATTTTAGTTTTCTCTATTTTCGCGATTGAAATCGCGGTCGCGGCAATTTCAATCACGAAAATAGCGAAAAATAAAAGGCGTAGGGCGGCGGTTTGTATATCATTGGAAAGAGGAGAAAGAGAGCTTTCAAATGATATGCATCTTTCCATAGTTTCTGCACTGCTCGGAGTCCCTTTAAGTCTAATGGCACTAGCCAGGGGTTCAATACTGATCAGGGGCGTAGCAATAGGGGGTGCAGAGGTAGCGACCGCATCGGGGCCCTTGGGCCAGAGGGGCCCCGAAGGGTCCACCCTCTATCACAGTATTAGCTCTCTATTGGTCCTGTGCTGGTAATATTCACTTCTATAGATGCTTTGAATAGTAGTAATCCTTAACACACTGTTCCCCAACCCCTTCTTGCACCTCTGACACTGGGGTTGTCCTTGGCAGGTTTTGGTGCGCCGTATCAATTGTTATGTATAGAGTGCTTGGGGGGGCCCCATGTAAAACTTGCACCGGGGCCCACAGCTCTTTAGCTACGCCACTGATACTGATGGCAAATAATAGGGGGGATAGGGGACAGCCCTGTCTAGTGCCGTTTTTGATGCTATTTGGGAGAGGGGAAGCACTGGGTAGTTTGACTGTGAAGGTGGGAGAAGAGTATAGGAATTTTAAGAGGGTGATGAAGGGGCCAGAGAAGCCCTGATGCTGGAGCACCTTAAAGAGAAAAGGCCAGGAGAGCCTGTCAAAGGCTTTTTCCGCATCTAGGCTCAAAAGGAGCGAAGGTTTACCCTCTCTGTTCATTATTGAGATGAGGTCTATTGCTTTCCTGGTGTTGTCTCCAGCTTGGCGCCCCAGTATGAAGCCTACCTGGTCATTGTTTATTAAGGTTGAGAGAATTAGGTTTAAACGATTGGCGAGAGCTTTGGTTATTATCTTTAAGTCGGAATTTAGAAGGGATATTGGCCTGTAGCTTTGGGGTAATTGTGGATCTTTTCCATCTTTTGGGATTACTGTAAGAAGGGAGGCTAACATGGAGGTTGGAGGGATATGGCCTTCCATTATTTTAGAAGCTAGGGAGGCTAAGTGGGGGAGTAAGATGTGTTGAAATTTCTTGTAATAAGAGTAGGGTAGTCCATCCGGTCCAGGGGATTTTGAGGAGGGGAATGATTTTAGGACCTCAATCAGTTCTATTGTTGTTATGGGGGAGTTAAGCGCGGCACGTTGGGGTTCAGTGAGTAGGGGTAGTTTTAGGGGGGTCAGGAATGAGTCAACTTTAGAAGAGAAATTAGGGTCATTATTATGATCAGGCAGGTTATATGATTGTTCGTAGTAGCTCGAGAATATTTGTGCGATTTTACAGGGATTATATTGTATATAGCCTGCCGAATCTTTCATAGAATAAATTAGGTGTTGGGAGTTTTTTGGGTTAAGCTTTCTGGCCAATATTGTGTGGGGTTTGTTCCCTCTTTCATAGAACAGCTGTTTGGTCCAGCGAAGGCATTTTTCGATCTGTGCAGTTTGTAAGGAGCGGATGTTTTGCTTAAGTTGTTGTAGCTGCAAGAAGTGCTGTTGGGTTGGATTTGATTTGTATAGATTTTGAGTTTTGGATAAAGCTGTATGAAGGGATATTAACTTTTGAGAGGATAACTTTTCCTCTTGGACCCTTCTGCTATAAAAAGGCCCCTGATAAAAGCTTTATGCGATTCCCATAACACGCCGTAAGATGAGACTGAGTCAGTATTGGTTTGGAAAAATGATTGCAGCTCTTTAGCAAATTCAGAGATAAGTGATTTGTCCTGTAGGAGTGTCTCGTTTAGTCTCCAGTAAAGAGGTTTATGTGGTGTGTGTAGCCACTCCAATTCGAGAGATACGCTTTGGTGGTCAGACCAGGCTACTGGGTGAATTTCGGATTTCTTTATCAAAGGGATTAGAGTAGCTTCAGAGAAGAAATAGTCTAGTCTTGAGTGTGAGGCGTGGGGGGGGGGGTAGAAAGTATATTCCGTTAAAGTGGGATTATTGATCCTCCAAATGTCAAGCAGTCTAAATTTCCTCATTAACATTCTGAATTTGCGAGAGTTGCGATTGTGTGTGGTAGCTGAGGATGTTGAGGTGGGGGAGCTACGGTCCATAGAGGAAGAGAATGCTAGATTGAAGTCACCTCCTAGAAGGAGGGTGCCCGTGGAGATTTTATGGAGCTTTGTTAGGAAGGATGATAAGAAAGAAACTTGTTGTTGGTTAGGGACGTAAACATTGGCCAATGTGATTGCTTTCCCAGCTAGCATGCCTGTTAGGATTAGGTAGTGTCCTTTAGGGTCATTTATGATTTTATTGATCTGTAGGGGGAGGGTTTTTTATGTAAAATTGCGACACCCGCCTTTTTATTTGGTCCTGAAGCTAAATATGCCCCAGAATAGAATCTGTCCCCTAATCGTATTGAGTCGTGGGTACGAAGGCGAGTCTCTTGGAGCATAGCTATGTCTATGTCCATTCTCTTCAGATCTCGAAGAAATGAGAGCCTCTTCTGGGGTATATTCAGACCCTTTGTATTTAAGGTGAGAAGCTTAACCATATTCCTTTGGGTTGAAGTAACTGTTTAGAAGGAGGGGGGCCGAACACTGTATCCAGGGTAGGGGGGAAGAAAGTGTGTACATCATGTTCATAAAACAGTATAGGTGTAACAAACAGGAACATAAAGATAACATATTAACAAACTTTGAGGGTTGAGAGCCTCTGCAAAGGATGAGGCTACAATTTGTGACAACTGAAATCAGTTGTCTAGGTGAGATCATCCCAGAGAGGTCCAGGCTTTCAAGAAGCCGGGGCTGTCTGGGTATGATTCTCCGGAGGCGGATACTGGAGCACCAAGATCAGCGCCCAGGGGCCCGGAGCCAGCATATTAAACATTTTTTAACCGGGATCCAAACTGTGTATGAAAGTTGTGTGTGTTTTAACTAAGCTATTTACTATAACATTTATCAGTAAAAATGAGGGAGGTGAGAGGGCAGCATAGTTAAGGAGAAACTTTTAGAGCCACAGTTGGCTATTAACAGGCGAATATAGTAGAACAGTGGTCAAAATCTCCCTGCAAGTAGCAGGAATGGACAGATCCTGATAAGGAGTGTTCAAGTTATTCAGGTTGGATGAGCTTCCATTTCCTCCATCCCTTGTGGGTAGGTAAGGCTTCTGACTGGATTTTTAGCCCATTCTGCAATATGGCGCACTTTCCTCGGAGGAGAAGATATAGTAGGTGATCGGAGGTTTGGGTTTGGTAGAGGTGGGGGCATCTTGAGGCCCAGTTGCCTGAGAAACATAGGGGCGTTATCCAAGTCTGAGACGGAGAAGGTCATCCCGTTTCTAATCACTATTAGACGGAAGGGAAATCCCCATTTATATGGGATATGGGAGTCTCTGAGGAGCTGTGTAATAGGCTTGAAGGCCCTTCTTTTTGCTAGTGTTATTAAAGATAGGTCATTGTAGACGTGGAGCTCATCCCCTTTAAAGGTGATTGAGGGAGATTTCCTAAGGGCTTGAAGTACAGCCTCTTTAGCTTCATAGTAGTGGAGCCTTGTGATGATATCTTTAGGTCTCTGAGCAGAAGGTGAGCGTTCACCCAGGGATCTGTGAGCTCTGTCTAGTCTCCATAGTTCGTCAGGGATATCTGGAGCCACTGATTTGAAGAATTCAGTGAGGTGTGAGACTATTTGGTCAGGCTTTATGGACATTGAGACCCCCTTAATTCTCAGGTTTTGCCGTCTTTCTCTATTTTCAGAGTCTTCCTGAGCTGTGCGGAGCGATTTGAGGTCTGATAGCATAATTTGCTGCTCTTCCTCAAGATCTGCTTGCTTTTGTGAAAGAGAGTCTACTTTCCCCTCTAGGGCATTGGTGTGTTCCCCCAGCCCTGCCAGGTCTGATTTTATGTCCTGCAGCGCTGTGATCATAAGCTGCTGCAATGAATCGTGCATGGAACGGTAGTGTCTCTCCAGGGCTGATTCCAGCATTGAGGCTGTGATAGGAGTGTTTTCTGCGGTGGCATTGTTCTGGGATGCTGGGGTGAGGGGAGGATCTGTGTGACTCACGTTTTCGGCGCCATCTTGGATGCCTGTGGGGCGGATGAATCGGTCCATTGCGCCGCTTTGTGGGGTGGATTTGAGCGGCGCTTTTGATGGCATCTGCTGCGGGGGATGTTCCGGCAGTGATCCCGGTAAGAGCCGCGTGTTGAAAGCGGAGAAGATGCGGACGGCGGCTCGGGCTGTAGCAGCGTGGGCTGGAGCTCCTCTCCTAAGCGGCCATCTTGGTCGCGCCGCGCATGTGCCTCTATGTGGTAAACAATTTAACATAAGTCTAGGCAAAAAGAGCTATCAAGAAGAGTCCACTTTCATGAAACTTATCAGTCTCATTAGGCAGATCCACAGTCCCTTATGCTATATTCCAGAAAAATAATAGTAGTTATACTCTCACCAATGTCCAGTGGCTGATAGCTTATATATCAGCACAGCTCGCTCAGACTCTTAGGTTGGCCCCAATCAGCCGGCTTCTCCCTGTACTGGGTCAGCCCAGCTATCTGGTGAGCGCTTATTTGTACTTCACTGCATGGTTTGCACAGTTATACACTAACACTGTGGAGGTTGTATTACGGAGAGTACGACAGGTGGAGGTAGTGTTGTGCATTACTGTACATAAACTGGATTATGCTATGTACCTTCCCCTCTCCTCTTGAGCTACATACAGGGAGAAACCGGCTGATTGGGGCCAACCTAAGAGTCTGAGCGAGCTGTGCTGATATATAAGCTATCAGCCACTGGACATTGGTGAGAGTATAACTACTATTATTTTTCTGGAATATAGCATCAGGGACTGTGGATCTGCCTGATGAGACTGATAAGTTTCATGAAAGTGGACTCTTCTTTATAGCTCTTCCAAAATGTGTACCTCACCATCCACAAAGGAGTATGTCTTCTCTCTGAGGTATAGGAAAAAAAACATCGCCTACAAACTACAAGTGCATACACAAGTTGATTGACAATCTATGGTTGATGGTTTCTGCATTTGTTGTATTAAGAATTCCTTTCATCTCAGGAAGTTATTCGATTTCAGAGACACTGGCTTCTGTGTAAAGCAAAGCCGTAGGTGCTTTTGATGAACGTGTAAACATTTCTGAAAAGGATTCAAATCAGTATTCCATCTCCTTTTTCATACATTTTGATAGCAGCCACTTTTTTATTGTCAGAACAGCAAATAGAGAAACTTGAGCTATTTTTCGCAGTACCTCTATGCCTCAATCTGAGCAGGGACGAATCTGAGTGTGTTGACGATCATGATGATGATGATGATGAGCATGAGTATTATTATTGTTATTTTATTATCATTATTCATATATAAAGCACCAACATATTCTGTGGCGCTGTAGAAAGTAACACACAAATATAGGATAGAGAATAATATAAACAATGGTATTCACAAAATATATACATGGTACAAATCAAAATACAGAATTGTTAGACATAGTAATAGTAGTAGTGACAAATATAACATGATGAACAAAATGTACAGCAAATTCTTTGACACAAAAGAGTGAGCGAGCCCTATCCTTGCATGCAATCGAATGTATTATAATATATCTTTAGACATTTTAAGAAGTATAATTAGTGTATGATAACACCATCATATAACCTGTGCATAATGTCAGAACCCTAGGTTCAACTACACAGATTGATTGCACGTCACCTATTTTTCCATAGTTGGATTATCTGCTCCCCACACTGCATTTTATATATGGAGACAATGACTCACTGAAGTCCAATGCTAAAACAGGAAGGGCAGTCAGCTCTTTCCATAGTGGGCACTTCCAACAGCACGACAAGTCTGCCTCCTGCACATTGTAGCACATGGAAAAAGTCATAATCTGATCACAGTGACATGCTAACTTGTTTAGTGTTTAGAAATGATGCATCTGTTTATCTACGATTGAGATTTATAATATTTTCACTGCAGGTTTCAGCATAAGCTGATAGGGAGATTACAGTTTGGTCTGTGAAAACAGTGAAGAACAATTCCAAATTAATGATGTACTCATTTGAAAAGGAAAATAAGTGACCACAGTTACATAATAAATTATAAAATGGATTACAGGGCGTACAGGTTTTTTTTTTTTTTTTTTTTACACGTTACATAAAGTGCAAAAACAATGTAATGTGATGGTGTTACATTCATTGAATTAGAGCTTACCCCTGATTCGATTCAAAACGTGCAAAAGAAAGCCTATAGTGCAATGGCTATTATACATTCAGTGGAATGCGAAAGTTTGGGCAACTTTGTTATTCGTCATGATTTTCTTGTATAAATCGTTGGTTGTTAGTTACGATAAAAAATGTCAGTTAAATATATTATATAGGAGACACACACAGTGATATTTGAAAAGTGAAATGCAGTTAATTGGATTTACAGAAGGTGTGCAATAATTGTTTAAAGATACCTGAATAACTTTAGAGGACACGGAGGACGCCGTCCGCGCCCTCTGTGCCATTCTGCCGGGTCCCCGCCGCTCATAGCCCCCCCGAACGGCTCACGACCCCACGGCCAGGGTCGGGCTCTCCTGCCTGCATAAAGATGGGCGCTGGCGCTGGCCGCGGCTGCGCACTCCGCATAGCCGCTACTGCGGCTGTGCAGCTCTAGGGCCAACCCCCGATCCATGCAACAGGCTGTTTCCTGTAGCGTGGATCGGGGAGTTGGCCCTAGAGCTGCGCAGCCGCACTAGCAGCTATCCGGAGTGCGCAGCCGCCGCCAGCGCCGGCGGCCATCTTTATGCAGGCAGGAGAGCCCGACCCTGGCCGTGGGGTCGTGAGCTGTTCGGGGGGCTATGAGCGGTGGGGACCCGGCGGAACGGCACGAAGGGCGCGGACGGTGTCCTCCATGTCCTCCAAAGTTATGCAGGTATCTAACTTTTTTATTTTTTGGGGGGAACATTTGGCTTCGGAAGTCCTTTAAGCAAAATTAGGCAGGTGCATAAATGTGGGCACTGAGGTCATTTTATTGATTCTAAAACCTTTAGAACTAATTATTGGAACTCAAATTGGATTGGTAAGCTCAGTGACTCTTGACCTACATATACAGGTGAATCCAATTATGAGAAAGAGTATTTAAGGGGGTCAATTGCAAGTTTTCCTCCTCTTTTAACTTTCTCTGAAGAGTAGCAAAATAGGGGTCTCAAAACAACTCTCAAATGACCCAAAGACAAAGATTGTTCACCATCATGGTTTAGGGGAAGGATACAGAAAGCGGTCTCAGAGATTTCAGCTGTCTGTTTCCAGAAACTAGAAACATATTGAGGAAATGGAAGACCACAGGCTCAGTTCAAGTTAAGGCTCGAAGTGGCAGACCAAGAAAAATCTCAGATAGACAGAAGAGACGAATGGTGAGAACAGTCAGAGTCAACCCACAGACCAGCACTAAAGACCTACAACATCATCTTGCTGCAGATGGAGTCACTGTGCATCATTCAACCATTCGGCGCTCTTTACACAAAGAGATGTTGTATGAGAGAGTGATGCAGAGGAAGCCTTTTCTCCGCCCACAGCACAAACAGAGCCGCTTGACGTATGCTAAAGCACATTTGGACAAGCCAGCTTCATTTTGGAATAAGGTGCTGTGGACTGATGAAACTAAAATTGAGTCATTTGGGCATAACAAGGGGCATTATTCATGGAGGAAAAAGAACACAGCATTCCAAGAAAATCATCTGCTACCTACAGTAAAATATGGTGGTGGTTCCATCATGTTTTGGCGCTGTGTGGCCAGTGCAGGGACTGGGAATCTTGTCAAAGTTGAGGGACACATGGATTCCACTCAGTATCAGTAAAGCTTTATGGAGATGAAGATTTCATTTTTCAGTATGATCTGGCACCTGCTCACAGTGCCAAAACCACTGGTAAATGGTTTACTGACCATGGTATTACTGTGCTCAATTGGCCTGCCAACTCTCCTGACCTGAACCCCATAGAGAATCTGTGGGATATTGTGAAGAGAAAGTTGAGAGACGCAAGACCCAACACTCTGGATGAGCTTAAGGCCGCTATGGAAGCATCCTGGGCCTCCATAACACCTGAGCAGTGCCACAGGCTGATTGCCTCCATGTCCAGCCGCATTGAAGCAGTCATTTCTGCAAAAGGATTCCTGACCAAGTATTGAGTGCATAACTGAATATAATTATTTGAATGTTGACTTTTTTTTGTTTTAAAAACACTTTTCTTTTATTGGTCGGATGAAATATGCTTATTTTTTGAGATAGGAAATTTGGGTTTTCATGAGCTGTATGCCAAAATCATCAATATTAAAACAATAAAAGGCTTGAACTACTTCAGTTGTGTGTATTTGAATCTAAAATATATGAAAGTCTAATGTTTATCAGTACATTACAGAAAATAATGAACTGTATCACAATATGCTAATTTTTTGAGAAGATCCTGTTTTTAACTGACATTTTTTATCATAATAACCAATGATTTATACAGGAAAATCATGACGATTAACAAGATTGCCCAAACGTTCGCATCCCACTGTATATACTTTCAAGCAGCTGTGTAATTTCCTTATTTTTCAGCTATTATGGGCTTTAGTGAGAGTAACATCCTGTTCTATGGCAGGATGAAGGATATTCTAATGTACATGGAGACTGTTGTGACCCATCTTTCCTGCAGAGGAAATGCAGACAAGGAAAAAGTATGTTGCATTGAGAATCATGCAAGCAAGTTAAAGCAAAATTGCATTATTTCTTTATTAGCAAAAAGGAGCTTCCATCTTGCAGACACAGCCATGTAGACTAAATGCTGCACTGTATGAGTGCTTGTGCTTGTATCTATGATATCCGCTGCAGGAATTGTCGCGAACCTCCGATTTTGGTTCGCGAACTTCGAACTCGAACACGCGAAAAAAGTTTGCTAACATGCAAACTTTCGAACCGCCATAGACTTCAATGGGCAGGCAAACCTTCAAAACTACAAACACTACATTTGGCTACTAAAGTGTAGGAAAAGATGTTTCAAGGGGTCTAACACCTGTTGGGGGGTATGTCAGAGTGAGATACATGCCAAAAGTCCCGGGGAAAAATCAGGTTTTTACGCACAGCAGGGTTTAAGGGCGGAAATCACATTTTATTGCTAAATTGGAGGACTAAAGTGCTTTAAAACATCTTGCATGTGTATACATCAATCAGGTAGTGTAATTAGTGTACTGCTTCACACTGACAGACTAAACTCACTGTGTAACGCACCGCAACAGCTGTTTGTGTAGTGACGGCCGTGCTGGACTGGTACGCACCATGGCGAGAGTGCAGGCGATGGCGGCTTTCAAGCCCATATGGTCACCGGGCTGTGGTAACTCAATGATAGAACAACAGTGACGGTCCAGCTGATCGAATTTGGTCTGTCCACAATGAAGCAACGACCTTATTATCTTGGGTTTGCCCCCCAGCACACTCATATAGCCGGTGGTCATTGTGATACGCAAGCCTCTTCACCACGGCAAGGTAACGATCACGAAGGGGAATTGGCACATGTACTTGCCTTTTGTTTTGTTGTTGCAGCTGCAGTGCAGCCAGAAAAATTAGACAGGCATGTACACACACCAGAACAATTATTATAGCGGCCGCTGCTAGCAGCAGCCTTAAAAATTCAGGAATCCGCCTGGAGTCCTGGTGGTGGCGGAAAAGGCAGCCAAGTGGCCTGCAGGCAGAGATGCTGTGTGGGGAGTGACTTAGTCTTTGGGCAGGCAGTCGGTAGGTAGGTGGGTGCACTGTGAACAACAGGTAGGTCACACACACGTACTGTGAACAGGTACAGTGACTGGGGGTATTAAATAGCACACTGCATGCGCTCACATAGGTAGGTGGGTGCACTGTGAATAACAGGTAGGTATATGCAGTGATGGGTATTACAAATGTGCACCTGTCACACACACACAGGTACCGAACAGGCACAGTGACACTGCATGCCCTCACGTAGGTAGGTGGGTGCACTGTGAACAACAGGTAGGTATATGCAGTGATGGGTATTACAAATGTGCACCTGTCACACACATACAGGTACCGAACAGGCACAGTGACACTGCGTGCCCTCACGTAGGTAGGTGGGTGCACTGAACAACAGGTAGGTATATGCAGTGATGGGTATTACAAATCTGCACCTGTCACACACATACAGGTACCGAACAGGCACAGTGACACTGCGTGCCCTCACGTAGGTAGGTGGGTGCACTGAACAACAGGTAGGTATATGCAGTGATGGGTATTACAAATCTGCACCTGTCACACACACAGGTAGTCACTGAATGTGGTGGGCCTGGTGGTGGCACAGTAGGAATTACCCCAAAGGCCAGCTGCGACAGGGCTGTATATAATGCAAGTGGGCCACACACACAAAAAAAAAAATAGATCACAAGAACAAGATTAGCTCTCAAAAGAGCTGTTGAGGGGTGCTTTTTTAGCAATAGGAATCAGCAAGAAGCAAGCTAACAAGCCTACAAGAGCCTAACTAAGCTTTCCCTGTGTGAGTCTGCAGCAGCTCTCCCTCTAATTACTGCAGGCAGACGAGTGAGTAAAATGCCTAACGCTGCCTGCCTTTTATAAGGGGGGAAGGGCCTCCAGGAGGTAATGTAGCCTAATTGGCTACAATGTGCCTGCTGACTGCACTGTATATTGACCATGTTGTTGTTGTTTTTTTTTTACCTAGAAATAATACATTCATGAATGAAGTAGAGGTTGACAATTTAGAAATCCAAGGACCACTTCAATGTTGTAGGAGTGTGATGTTATCTGTAACGTGGAAACTGTACATAGAGAGTAAAGAAAACAGAAAAACAGGCATGGCACATGTCAGGAGTTGTAACATATTATTTTTAAACCATTGCAGAAAGCCAGTACGGCTGCTTCCATAACAAACACATTGCAAAAACAAGCTGATTATTGTGCTTGTCCCTAAAGGGTTAATACAGTATATAAACAATTAACTTATCTTAAGTTGGAGCTTTATCAATGCAGTAAAAGCCATTTTTAAGTTTACTGCCATATTATTTTTCTTTAGAGTAATGCTGGCCATACCATATACTTATAGATTTCCACCCTATATTTCAAAATTATCTATTCCTTTCAGAAAATAATTGATTCAGAAGGAACGATTCTTACTATACACTGAACATCAATTTCCAATAGATTTCAACAGGGAATCTATTGAAAATCCATCAAGCTGCAGAGTTGCACTGTTTGATGCAGTGCAGAGCTATAGGCCATCAATCTGCCAATGCTCTTGGCCCCACCCCTATCATTTTATATTTTCCATCCTGTCCAATGGATACTTTCAGTTTATTTTTAGTCCAAATCAATTGATCTGACATTTTGGGGAATCGATTCCCAGCTGATGAATCAAATCTGCAAGGTATCAAATGAGAAAATTGATACGTTTATGGGCACCTTAAAGAGAACCCAGGGTGGGATTTAATAAAGATAGTAGGGCACAGAGGCTGGTGTGCACACTATCACCCGCCTCTGTTGCCCTATTGTGTGCCCCCAGGACCCCCTGTGCTCTGCTGTCCCTGTAACAAAAACCGGCATACTAGCAACACACAGCATGTCACCAGCAGGCTGTTTACCTGTGAGTGTCTGTCACCGCCGCTCCCCTGCTTCCTCTATATCGGCGCTCCCCGCCCTTGTCCCTTCCCTCCAATCAGTGGGAGGGAAGGGACACAGGGCGGGGAGCGCCGATATAGAGAAGGCAGGGGAGTGGCGGTGACAGGCACTACATAGGTAAACAGCCTGCTGTGTGTCGCTAGCGCAGCGTTTTTTTGTTACAGGGGACAGCAGAGCGCAGGGAATCCTGGGGGCACACAGTAGGGCAACAGAGGCTGGTGATAGTGTGCACAACCAGCCTCTGTGCCCTACTAACTTTATTAAATCCCACCTCGGGTTCTCTTTAAGCCTGTGCCAAATATGTGCTTAATAAGTTAATTGCATGTACATATAAAATGAGGTTGATTCACAAAACTCTTCTCATCCGTTATTCTTTTCTTATTTGTTCTCACCTTATCTACAGGAAGCTTTTTTTTAGGTACCCAGCATGTACATTAGTATTAAAATTAAAAATAAAAGCCTCAATTCTGGTAGGCTTTTGAAACAAATTACCTCATGTATGGTAATTTACCTCATGAGGCAATGACATTTAGCAATTCTGGTAGGTTTTAGTGATGTTTTACCTCATGCGGTAAATTATAAGGTAATTTGTGAGCTAATTTGCATTAATTTTACCAAAAATAGCTATTCTCATGGAAATTAGGTGGCATGTTAGCACATAGTTTACCGATCAGCAGTGGTGCTCGAATAATTTCCGTGATCACGGAATAGCCGTGATTCACTAGCATTATTTCACTATTCGACTGCCGAATCCAAATTTGTCATTGATTCTGGATCACGGAAACCGGCCACGGAAGGTCGTGATTGGTGGAAATGGGCAGAATTGACATTCCTGGGCCAATCAGAGGCCCCCAGCCAGGCCCCAGCAACCAATCATAGGAGGGGAGGCTCTGCCCTCCCCTCCTGTATATAAAGTGGGGCCATTTCCAGAGCTCCATCCTTGCTAGACTCTGTGGCACTAATAGCATAATTTCCAGGCCATATTGTACATCAGCAAGAGCGTTTTCTGTCCTTACATTGCCCTTATACTGTATCTGATGCTTGTATTCAGCTAGCTAGCCAGTGAGTGATTACTTAAGTCAGTCCCACGCTTGCTGTGACATCCACCCACGGACATCCACCCGCCAGGTTCCATTGAGACTCACCTTCACCTCTGTGATTGCTTAAAGTGTATTTCCCTGTTTAAAACCACTTATTACCAATTAATAGCTGCATTTAAAGTGTTGATTTAACTTTAAAATCCATTTTCTCAAAAAAGCTAAAAGTTCTTTTTGGAATTTTGTTTAAGTTGTAGCCCCTTATTACCTTAATAATCCATGCAATTTGGGGGATTGTAGCATGTATGGGGGCTTTAATAATAGCTTAACCGCTTTTCCGTGATCACGGCCATGAATTTCCGTGATTGCCTCATTCACAGAAAAAATCTGAGTCAAATTCGTAAGTCCGTTTCAAATCTGGAAATTAATCACGGAATTTCTGGATTTTTTTATCTATCATGGCCGAATAGTCGAATCCGTGATTGTGGGGTATCCGAGCAGCACTGCCGATCAGTTTAAGACCTGCATGTACTTGGAGGTAAAGTCAATTTGTAAGCATTTTGCAGTTTTTAGTGAAGTTCCTATTGCTGTTTTCAGTGGAGTTCCTATTTAGGCTGTGTAATAGAAAAGAATAGTAGAAATAAAACTCCAAATATTTACTGGATTTTTTTTTTATAGTGGATGCTTATAAATATACTTTTCGTAGGTTGCTACATAATCAAATACACATCCCCCCCCCCCCAAAAAAAAAAAAAAATCTTCCAAAGACTAACCTAACTCACGGAAGACAATTACTACTATTTATTTACTGCATGCTTACTGCTGAAAAACCGCATGTTTTACCGCACATTATTCATTTACCACACATTTTACCACATGTTTTAACGCATGATCAGAAATGCAGAAAAATCTTTTAGAATTGCGAAAAAAGAGGAAAATACTGCATGAGGTATTTTACCTACAAAAAAAAAAAAAAAAAAATATGTACCTCACATTGGTTGGACAGGTTTTGTGGACAGATTTGTAGGTCAGACAGGTGGTATCTTGAATCTGATTCTGGAGGGGATCCGCCGTGGTGGAGCGATGGGAGCAGTGGATAATTCTGGCTGCCGCATTCATGATGGACTGCAGTGGGGCTGTTCGGGTCATAGGGAGACCAGACAGCAGGGCATTGCAGTAGTCAAGGCGGGAAATTATGAGGGCATGGATGAGGAGTTTGGTGGTGGCAGAGGTCAGGAAAGGGCGAATCATACAGATGTTACAAAGGTGGAAGTTGCAGGACTTTGTGAGGTTTTGGATGTGGGGAGTGAAGGAGAGTGCAGAGTCCAGGGTGACACCCAGACAGCGGGCTTGAGAGGTAGGGTGAATGGTAGTGTGGTTAACAGTGACATGCACATCTGGGAGGTTTATGGATGTCCGGGGTGGGAAGATCATAAATTCCGTTTTGTCTAGGTTTAGTTTCAGGAACCTAGCGGACATCCAGGAGGAGATGGCTGATAGACAGGAGGAGACCTTGTCCATGGTAGCGGTGGATACGTCAGGGGCGTGGAGGTAGATCTGGGTGTCATCTCCATACAGATGATAGTTAAAACCCATGGAGGAGATAACCTTGCCAATGGAGGATGTGTAATACTGAATTTAAGTTAATTAGGAACAACTTATGTTGAGTTCTATGGTTGTTGTGTAATGAATAGCCGAGATGCCGCCACGTGGGCAAGCGGCATGGCGGCTAGCTCCGCGTTCGCCTGGTCCTTCTAGTGTACACAGATTGAGAGCTACGCTGGGTGACAGGACCTTTATGCTAGCAGAAGGGGAGTCAGCTGATCATGCCGATCAGCTGACTCCAGCTATGCTCCGGATTGGCTGAGTGACTGGGGCGGCGCTGTGGAGTGCTCTGGGTATATATAGGACTTGCCTCGCAGTTGCAAGTTGTCTGCTGTTGCAAATGCTTACGTGTGAGCACTCAGACCCCAGTCAGATCTTACAGTGTGTTAGAACCAGCCGGAGCTGGGAATTCACATTTAGTCAGATTCCGTTGATAGCCTTAAAAGTATTATTGTATTGTGAGACTTGCTTACCATTCTGTAGACTAGTTCCCAGGTGTTGAAACCAAGGACTTCACACCTAAGACTAGGAGATTGCTACATTGCTACTGTTTATGTGTTAGACTAGTTCCCAGGTGTTGAAACCAAGGACTTCACACCTAGATTAGGATGGTTATATATACTTTTACCTGTTATGATCTCTGGCTTTCCTGACCACTCTCCTGCTTACTGATTCGGTACCTCCGCCTATCTGATAACCAGTTGCCGACATTGCCTGTACTCGGATACTGAATCAGTCTTTCGTCTCTGTACTTTATCTGTCCGTGTGTTGCCGACCTTGCTTGTCTGACCTTTCTGGCTGTCACCCAACCCTTGGGTGATCAGCCTTACTGTACTATCCGTGACACTTGCTCTTCAGGTGTTCATTAGCTGCAAGCATCGGCTTATGGTCACCTGCTCCTCAGGAGACCATCTTGCAGCTCAGTCAGTGGTTTCTACCCCTTAGGAGTCCACTGGCTGCAGTACAGTCTGATTCCCTGCTCCTCAGGAGATCCCTGGCTGCCATCCGATCATATCTCTCATTACACCAGTTATCACTCTTGCAGTCCAGTCAGTGGTCCCTGCTCCTCAGGTGTCCACTGACTGCAGTACCATCTGATTTCCTGCTCCTCAGGGAATCCTCGGCTGCAGTTCTATCATAATCACTCATTCCACCAGTTCTCTCTCCTGTAGCTCAGCCAGTGGTTCCTGCTCCTCAGGTGTCCACTGGCTGCAGTACAGTCCGAATTCCCTGCTCCTCAGGGAATTCTCAGCTGCAGTACAGTCTGTATTTCCTCCACCTCAGGAGATCATCTTGCAGCACAATCAATGGGAACCTGCCCCTCAGGGATCCACTGGCTGCAGTACAGTCTGATTCCCTGCTCCTCAGAGAATCCTTGGCTTCTCGGGAGATTCTCTGATTATTGTTGCACCAAACACAATATCACATTGGGTGTCCTGTGTCTAGCTATACTAGTTTTATTGGTAATTCTGCAGATCACCACATAATCAGGTATAACATCTGTATTATTGGTGATACTGCAGATCACCAATAATCAGAAAAAATCTGTGTTGCTGACGCCAATCGTTACAGAACAGCAGACCAAAACAATATGGACGCACTACATAGCCGAGTTGACGGATTAGCCACTTCGGTGGATAATCTCATCAGGGTGCTTGATGGCCAACAGACTCAGATCACAGCTTTGTCTGGGTCAATACAGGTCCTCCAAACGGCTGTGAATGCAGTGCGATCCCCTCCAGTTACAGACCTTCGCATGTCTGTACCTGAAAAGTTTTCTGGACATAGATCTGACTTTCAGAAATCGAGTGCTATCATATTTTGAGTTAAAGCGGATCCGAGATGAAAAACTAAATATAACAAGTGACTTGTCTATATATCTTATCTAAAGTTTAGATAGTTTACACAGCAAATCTATCTTCAAACAGCTTCAACAGTATATTAATATTTTTTCCTGTGATACAATGGGAGCAGACATGTTTTCTGCTTGTCACTATTACACAATTACACACACAGGCAAGCTTATCTGTATCTAGGCATGCTAATCTGCATATTCTGTGAAAACTCCACTCTTATCTCCTTCATTACACAGGCAACTGATCTGTATCTGCACTGCAGCTCTCAGATTGTGAAAACTCTGCCTCTGAAATCTATAGCTAGTAACACCTTTTTCACCTGCCCAGACTGAAATCCCACAATCCTTTGCAAGCGCCAAGGCACTCTGGAGAAGCTGTGGGTGTGGTTTGTTTAGTTTATAGGAAATTAGGGTATTAAAACAAAACAAAACAAGTATTTGGCTTGAGGAATGCCCTATAAACTATATGTAAGGAACACAATTATGCAAGGAGTAAAAGTTCATCTCGGATCCACTTTAAGGCCTGTCGGGAACTGAAACTCAGAGAGTTACGTTTATAAAGACCCTTTTATCAGGGGATTCACAAACATTGGCATATAGTCTTCATGCAGAGCATGAGGCTTTATCATCAGTTCAGGAATTTTTTAAGGCCATGGCCATTATATATGATGATCCGGATATTGCTTTCACCGCTGAACGGAAGCTAAAGACCCTGCATCAGGGCCGAGATCCGGTAGAGGTTTACGCAGCAGAATTCAGGAAGTAGGCTGTATCAGCTAGATGAGGAACATATGCACTGTTGGACTGTTTTTTGTCAGGTTTATCTGATACAGTTTCTGATTTGATGCTGGGACATCCTGAGCCCAAGTCCATTGACGAGGCAATTTCTTTGGCTGTACGGGTAGATCGCCGCTTACGCTATCAAAAACAGACCCGGGGTAGAAATGCTGTAAGATATGTCTCCTACGCCTCCTCTCCAACCTCGTCACCTCCGCCTGAGCCGATGCAAATCGGACACTCGAGATTGACGCAGGTGGAAAAGAATCGCAGGAAATCAAAAAGACTCTATTTATACTGTGCGGAGAAGGGTCACATGGTTCAGAATTGTCCTAAAAAGTCAGGAAACGCTGCTACCTAGGTGTAGTCAGAGGTAATACCCTAGGCGAGCAGTCTTTACCTCTAAACAATAATCGTCTGCTCCTTCCCTGCTCTATCACGTGGGAAGGTCAGACTGTTCCCACAGAAGCCTTTGTAGACTCTGGTTCTGCGGCCAACTTCATAGATTATGATTTTGTAAAAAGATTGTGAATTCCCTTACTCCCGTTAGACCGACAGATTCTGGTCACTGCAGTTGATGACTCTCCATTGCAGAGTAGACAACCTCTTTCTCAAACCCCCTTGTTGGTGTGTAATGGGGTGCTACATAAAGAGAGTTTACAGTTCCTTGTCCTGCATATGGCAACCTCCACCATTATCCGTTGCCTTGGTTGCAACTTCACTCCCCTCAGATTGACTGGGCTTCAGGTCAGCTAAAGAGCTGGTCGGCCCATTGTCATCATCATTGTTTGGAGAAAGTAACCGTTTGTGCTAACAAGATTCAGGTTAAAGGAGTGCCAGTACAGTATGCGGAACTCGCTGATGTGCTCTGTCCCAAATCTGCAGATAAACTCCCGCCTCACCGTAACTTCGATTGTCCCATTGATTTAAGATCTGGTTGTATGCCTCCTAGGGGCCACCTTTATAATCTGTCAGGACCTGAGAAAGTGGCAATGCAGGAGTACATTAAAGAAAATTTAGCCAAAGGCTTCATCCACCCTTCCAGCTCACCAGCTGGGACAGGTTGTTTTTTTTGTGCAGAAAAAAGATGGAGGTCTCCGACCCTGCATTGACTACCGAGGTTTAAATAAGATTACAGTAAAAAATCGTTACCCTTTGCCTTTGATTGATGATTTGTTCGCTCAGGTGACCAATGCCAGTATTTTTTCAAAATTGGATTTACGAGGTGCATACAACCTGGTACGGATTAGAGATGGTGACGAATGGAAGACGGCGGTCAACACACCCGACGGGCACTACGGGTATCTGGTTATGCCCTTCGGGTTGTGTAACGCCCCTGCCGTCTTCCAGGAGTTGATCAATGAGGTTTTCAGGGAGGTACTGGGGAAATTCGTGCTAGTGTATCTAGACGACATACTGATTTTTTTCTCCTAATTTGACGGAACATCGTAAACATGTCAAGTTCGTTTTGAAGAAATTAAGACAGAACTCACTGTATGCCTAGTTAGAAAAGTGCCTCTTCGAGGTCACTTCCGTTCCTTTTTTGGGTTATATTATCTCTACATCTGGTCTCTCCATGGATCCAAAAAAGGTCTCTGCTGTTTTGGAGTGGCCACAACCTGTGGGTTTGAAGGCACTCCAAAGATTTTTGGGCTTTGCCAATTACTACAGGATATTCATCAAGGGGTTCTCCTCGGTAGTGTCACCCCTTGCCAGTCTTACCAGAAAAGAGGCTGAAACTTATCACTGGTCAGCAGAGGCACATTCTGCTTTTTCCACATTGAAAAAACTGTTCTGTTCTGCTCCCATTTTGAGACATGTGGATGTCACCTTCCCCTTCATAGTAGAGGTCGATGGTTGGGGCTGTACTGTCTCAATGCTCTGGTTTGCAGAGCAAACTTCACCCCTGTGCTTACTTTTCCCGTAGGTTCTCTCCTGCTGAGCAGAACTACGATATTGGCAATCGAGAGCTTTTGGCCATTAAATTAGCCTTTGAAGAATGGCGACATTGGCTAGAAGGGTAGAGCATACTATCACAGTCTATATGGATCATAAGAAATTTGAGTACATAGAAGGGGCCAAAAGACTTAGCCCTCGACAGGCTCGTTGGTCTTTATTCTTTTCAAGATTCAGATTTGTCATAACGTATACACCAGGTAGTAAAAACGTCAAAGCAGATGCTCTATCTAGGTGTTTCGAGCCTGTGACAGTGCAACCTTCAACCCCTGAAACCATCCTACCTCAGAAAGTAGTCTTTGCAGCTACTGAGACTTGGAAGGATTGGACGGCTACTCTGGGCCCTTATCAACAGGACGTTCCAGAGGGGAAGCCTAAGGGAGTAATGTTCGTACCACTGGCTTTCCATCTGCAACTCTTACAATTATTCCATTCCCATAAAAATGCGGGGCATCCTGGGGCTGCTAGAACTCTACTGGCCAGATGTGCTTGGTGGCCTATGCTAGCAACAGATTGTAAGGAGTTTGTAAGAGAGTGCTCAGTTTGTGCAAGAAGTAAGCCTTCTCGCCAGGCACCAGTGGGTACACTACAACCCCTACCAGTGCCAAATGAACCCTGGACTCATTTGCCAATGGACTTTGTAGGAGAACTCCCCAAGTCTGAGGGCAACACGGTCATCTGGGTGGTAGTAGAGGAGTTAGCTGATATCTTCATCCAGCATGTTCTCCGGCTGCATGGCATTCCGGAGAATGTGGTGTCAGATCGGGGAGTCCAGTTCGTGTCAAAATTTTGGAAAGCCTTTTGCCATCAGCTGGGTATGGACCTTTCATTTTCATCAGGCTACCACCCACAGACCAATCGTCAGACCGAGAGAGTTAACCAGTCCCTTGAGCAGTTTCTCAAATGTTATGTGGCAGATGCACAGTCCGATTGGGTAAAGTTTTTGCCATTCGCGGAATTTGCACATAACAATGTGAAGAGTTCCTTTTCAGGATTTTCCCCGTTTCAGGTAGTTTCGGGAAGATCTCCCAAGTTTGCTCAGTTACCTGTGTGGCATCTACCCAATTTCTGGCCCTGGAGGATTGGCAGAGGGCATTGAGGGAGATTTGGGGAATGGTTAAGAGGAATTTGGGGAAAGCCTTCCAGACTCAGAAGAAACAGGCGGATACGAGACGGTCTGTAGAGTGGAAGTTTTCCCCAGGGAACATGGTGTGGGTATCTACTCGGCATTTAGCTTTAAAACAACCGTCACCTAAGCTGGGACCCAGATTTGTAGGGCCATACCCAGTGTCTAGAAAGATTATTGATGTCACTTATGCAATTGCTCTCCCAGCCAGCATGAGAGGTGTGAGATCATTCCATGTGTCTCTGTTGAAGCCTGCAGTGCATGTGGATTCCTCTCCCCCCCCCCCCCCCCCCCTGTGATGGTTGACGACCAACCTGAGTATGAGATTGAGAAGATTTTGGATTCTCGGTTAGTGCAAAATTCTGTACGGTATCTGGTCCACTGGAAGGGGCATGGTCTGGAGGAAAGAACTTGGGTGCCGGATTGTCGCATGCATGCTGAGGAATTAAAGAAAGAGTTTCATGACTTACGCCCTGAGAAGCTGGGTAGGAAGTGTCCGGGGTCCACTCCTCAGGGGGGGGTTACTGTAATGAATAGCGGAGATGCCGCCGCGTGGGCAAGCGGCATGGCGGCTATCTCCGCGTTCCAGCCGGCGGCTTCTGCCGCGCAGCAACATGCTGCTGGTTCGCCTAGTCCTTCTAGTGTACACAGATTGAGAGCTACGCGTGCGCGTGCCAGGCGACAGGACCTTTATGCTAGCAGAAGGGGAGTCAGTTGATCATGCCGATCAGCTGACTCCAGCTATGCTCCGGATTGGCTGAGTGACTGGGGCGGCGCTGTGGAGCGCTCTGGGTATATATAGGACTTGCCTCGCAGTTGCAAGTTGTCTGCTGTTGCAAATGCTTACGTGTGAGCACTCAGACCCCAGTCAGATCTTACAGTGTGTTAGAACCAGCCGGAGCTGGGAATTCACATTTAGTCAGATTCCGTTGATAGCCTTAAAAGTATTATTGTATTGTGAGACTTGCTTACCATTCTGTAGACTAGTTCACAGGTGTTGAAACCAAGGACTTCACACCTAAGACTAGGAGATTGCTACATTGCTACTGTTTATGTGTTAGACTAGTTCCCAGGTGTTGAAACCAAGGACTTCACACCTAGATTAGGATGGTTATATATACTTTTACCTGTTATGATCTCTAGCTTTCCTGACCACTCTCCTGCTTACTGATTCGGTACCTCCGCCTATCTGATAACCAGTTTACGACATTGCCTGTACTTGGATACCGAATCAGTCTTTCGTCTCTGTACTTTATCTGTCCGTGTGTTGCCGACCTTGCTTGTCTGACCTTTCTGGCTGTCACCCAACCCTTGGGTGATCAGCCTTACTGTACTATCCGTGACACTTGCTCTTCAGGTGTTCATTAGCTGCAAGCATCAGCTTATGGTCACCTGCTCCTCAGGACAGTACAGGTAGAACAGAGGCGCCAAAAGGATAAAAACAATGTTTAAAATGTTTAAAAGTAGTTGGGGAGGCAGTGGTGGATCCGCCTCCTTCAAGCAGACACAGAAACCTGTGCGATATAATCAGAATAAATTTATTAGTACACTCCAAGAAACATACAACGCGTTTCGCGGGTATGAGCCCGCTTCTTCAGGCAGTAAAAGTAGGAGTACACTATTGGGGGAAGAGACAAAGGCACGTATTGGTATATGATCTGACACATATGCTCAAAAATTAATTAAATTAGTTTTTGTTCTGAGGTATACATTATGAACTGAAATAAGGTGTGGGGCCCTTTGGGATAGATTCTTCTGAAGGTGGGTGGGGATTAAATGTGTGTTTTAACTAGAAAGAATGTGGAGGAAAGATGGGTTTTTTTTTTGTATAACACTGGGAGTGATGGTTATTTATACTAGGGGAGTGACCAGAGCAGCCTTGGTGGTCGGTGAGTGGCTGACCACCCACTCACCGACCACCAAGGCTGCTCTGGTCCCTCCCCTAGTATAAATAACCATCACTCCCAGTGTTATACAAAAAAACCCCCATCTTTCCTCCACATTCTTTCTAGTTAAAACACACATTTAATCCCCACCCACCTTCAGAAGAATCTATCCCAAAGGGCCCCACACCTTATTTCAGTTCATAATGTATACCTCAGAACAAAAACTAATTTAATTAATTTTTGAGCATATGTGTCAGATCATATACCAATACGTGCCTTTGTCTCTTCCCCCAATAGTGTACTCCTACTTTTACTGCCTGAAGAAGCGGGCTCATACCCGCGAAACGCATTGTATGTTTCTTGGAGTGTACTAATACATTTATTCTGATTATATCGCACAGTTTTCTGTGTCTGCTTGAAGGAGGCGGATCCACCACTGCCTCCCCAACTACTTTTAAACATTTTAAACATTGTTTTTATCCTTTTGGCGCCTCTGTTCTACCTGTACTGTACTATACATCCACCCTTGGTGGAGGGGGATACCCCTTTTTTCCTGATCTACAGAGAGCGACTTTTTAGTCCTGAGTGGGGACAGGCAAAACTCCTCACCTGCTTATACAGTGGTTGCCTGGAGGTAACCCTGGCTTGTGAGTATATATTTTTACTCTTTCTCATTATACCATTTGTCTAAACATACTACACCATATCGGGCTCTCGGTTCTCCCTCTTTTTGTGCTCCTCAGGAGACCATCTTGCAGCTCAGTCAGTGGTCTCTACCCCTTAGGAGTCCACTGGCTGCAGTACAGTCTGATTCCCTGCTCCTCAGGAGATCCCTGGCTGCCGTCCGATCATATCTCTCATTACACCAGTTATCACTCTTGCAGGCCAGTCAGTGGTCCCTGCTCCTCAGGTGTCCACTGACTGCAGTACCATCTGATTTCCTGCTCCTCAGGGAATCCTCGATGCTGCAGTTCTATCATAATCACTCATTCCACCAGTTCTCTCTTCTGTAGCTCAGCCAGTGGTTCCTGCTCCTCAGGTGTCCACTGGCTGCAGTACAGTCCGAATTCCCTGCTCCTCAGGGAATTCTCAGCTGCAGTACAGTCTGTATTTCCTCCACCTCAGGAGATCATCTTGCCGCACAATCAGTGGGAACCTGCCCCTCAGGGATCCACTGGCTGCAGTACAGTCTGATTCCCTGCTCCTCAGAGAATCCTTGGCTTCTCGGGAGATAACTTCTCTGATTACTGTTGCACCAAACACAATATCACATTGGGTGTCCTGTGTCTAGCTATACTAGTATTATTGGTGATTCTGCAGATCACCACATAATCAGGTATAGCATCTGTATTATTGGTGATACTGCAGATCACCAATAATCAGAAAAAATCTGTGTTGCTGACACCAATCGTTACATGTTGTTTATGAGAACAGGTAATCTGTCCACTGCAACACACATGGGTACTTTTTATGAGGCCCTGGGGCCTCATAAAAATGTATCTATAAAATAAATATACTCTATTAAAGTGCACACCAATCCTGTCACTTATTTAACAAGACCAGAGATGGTGACATCTGACCAGACCAGAGATGGTGACAATATTCCTGCGTGAAAGGAATATCTTGTTTATCAGCTGCATCCGGGCCAGAGCTGTACCATGTAGATAGGTACCACTTCTTTGTCACTATTCACAGAGGAATGATTTACTGTTTGTTTCAGCCCTGCACACAGGGCCGGCCCGCCCATGAGGCGGGGTGAGGCGGGTTCCTCAGACGGCAGGAAGTGGGGGGCGGCACCAGATGACATGGCTGTGAGTGTGATAGCGGAGGGACCGAGGGAGCCAGAGCCGCGGTGAGGGCAGCCCGACCTCTCCCTCCCTCTCCCCGGGCCGCCCTCCATGCTCCCCCCTCAGAGTGCAGGCAGCAGAGTTAGCGCGCAGGGAAGCGCTGCTGTACACAGCTGTTACTCACCTCCCTGGATCCGATCGCCGCTCCCGCCCTGCTGGTCTCCTCTCTGCCTAGCCGGCTGATACACACGTGGCTGCTTCCTGTGTAAACAGGAAGCAGCCGCGTGTGTATCAGCAGCGGCTACATTGCAGAGAGGAGACCAGCAGGGCGGGAGCGGCGATCGGATCCAGGGAGGTGAGTAACAGCTGTGTACAGCAGCGCTTCCCTGCGCGCTAACTCTGCTGCCTGCACTCTGAGGGGGGAGCATGGAGGGCGGCCCGGGGAGAGGGAGGGAGAGGTCGGGCTGCCCTCACCGCGGCTCCGGCTCCCCCCTCCGCCATTATGAGGGGGCACCTACCTACTTAACCTATACTGGGCAAGCTACCTATCTATCCTATACTGGGGGGCACCTACCTAATCTAACCTATACTGGGGGAAGCTACCTATCTATCCTATACTGGGGGGCACCTACCTAATCTAACCTATACTGGGGGCCAGCTACCTATCTATCCTATACTGGGGGGCACCTACCTAATCTAACCTATACTGGGGGCCAGCTACCTATCTATCCTATACTGGGGGGCACCTACCTAATCTAACCTGTACTGGGGGCACCTACCTATCTATCCTATACTGGAGGGCACCTACCTAATCTAACCTATACTGGGGGCCAGCTACCTATCTATCCTATACTGGGGGCCAGCTACCTATCTATCCTATACTGGGGGGCAGCTACCTAATCTAACCTATACTGGGGGCCAGCTACCTATCTATCCTATACTGGGGGGCACCTACCTAATCTAACCTGTACTGGGGGCAGCTACCTATCGATCCTATACTGGGTGGCACCTACCTAATCTAACCTATACTGGGGGCCAGCTACCTATCGATCCTATACTGGGGGGCACCTACCTAATCTAACCTGTACTGGGGGCAGCTACCTATCTATCCTATACTGGGGGGCACCTACCTAATCTAACCTATACTGGGGGCCAGCTACCTATCCTATACTGGGGGGCAGCTACCTATCTAACCTATACTGGGGGGCAGCTACCTATCTAACCTATACTGGGGGGCAGCTACCTATCTAACCTACACTGGGGGGCAGCTACCTATCTAACCTATGCTGGGGGGCAGCTACCTATCTATCCTATACTGGGGGGCACCTACCTAATCTAACCTGTACTGGGGGCAGCTACCTATCTATCCTATACTGGGGGGCACCTACCTAATCTAACCTGTACTGGGGGGCAGCAACCTAATCTAACCTATACTGGGGGGAAGCTACCTATCTAACCTATACTGGGGGCACTTATCTAACCTGTATTGGGGGCACCTACCTACCTAGCTAGCCTATACAGGTGGCAACTATACTGGCTACCTATACTGGGGGCACCTACCTAACTAACCTATACTGGGGGTACCTACCTATCTAACCTATGCTGGGGGCAACTATACTGGCTACCTATATTGGAGGCACCTACCTAGCTAACCTGTACTGGGGGCACCTACTTATCTAACTTATACCGGGACGGGGGGGGGGGGGGTGCCTGCCTATCTAACATATACTGGGGGCAACTATACTGGCTACCTATACTGGAGGCAACTACCTGGCTAACCTATACTGGGGGCAACTTTACTGGCTCACCCATGCCTGGCCACCTATACTCGGGGGGGACCTATAGCTGGCTACCTATACCGGTGGGGCGCAATTTTTACACCCTCGCCATGGGTGCATTTTAGCCTAGAAACTGCACTGTTGCCGCCGGCCTCCGAGCTCTGCAGGCTCTCCTGTCTCCTCCAAGGTTGCACGCTGGTGACGCTGCCTAGTGCCTAAGCCTGCTGATTTGATGGCGGCGGCTGCCGCCCGCTCTGCTGCCCTGGCTGCGGCTGATTGTCATGGTCAGTCACTGAACAGCGAGCGACGCCGACGTGACGATGATGATGCTGGCTGGCTGCCGCCGGCCGCCGCTCACTGGCCCAGCGTGAGATCCCTCAGATCCGAGATGGAGCATGCCCGCCGCAGACCGCAGCCGTCTGTCCCCTGCCAGTGCAGGATGCATGCTGGATGCGGATGCCCGCCATTCGCCGCCGCCAGACCCGGAGGGAGACCCAATCCCTGGTGAGTCAGTCACTCACTTTGCTGCGTCACTCAGGCTTTCCTTCACGGACACGGTCGGTTGTGTGGGGGATGTAATGTTATGTAGAAATATTGGGGGGGGGGGGCGCCTTTACGATCTTTGCCTCAGGCAGCAGAAAGTCCAGGACCGGCCCTGCCTGCACACACACACTGCTTTCTCACATATCATATGAGAACAGCTGAGAGATGTTTCAGCTACTGAGAGGATCTGAAGAGAAGGACCTGTACTTTATTCCTGTACTTGGATGCTTAAATCCACCATTCAGAATGAACTTTTCCTGGCTGCAATCTCTGTTTCTTTAGAACTGCGTGAGGCAGACAGAGACACAGCAGCAACTGATGAGTTGTTTACACACTATTTGATGCTAGATCTCTGCTTTCTATCATTCTGAAGACATTTCAGTCACAGGATTACAGCCAGTGAGGATTGTTTCTGTATGCTGGATGTGCAGTACACAGTTCCCCATAGTAATGCCCACAGTGAAAACTGTTCTCAGTAAATGTAATATTTTCTTCACATAAAAAATGAAACGAAACATTTGAATTGCTATTTGCTAGTAATTACTAGAAATCTTTATGACAATTTTAGTTACATTTGATAGATGTCCTTTAAAAGGGTAATTTAAGAGCAAGAAATATAAACACTGAAGCCAAATATAAATAAATCAATTTTTATAGGTTTGTTTTCCCACACACTTTGCAGAGTAACACACTAGGTTACCAACCACAACAGAAATGGCAACTTGAGTTACACAACTTCTACTGGAGCAACCACCATCTTGGATTCCACATCAAGCTATCTGGTCAGTCCTTGGTAGAGATAAGCTTTCAGTTCCAGTGAGTGTATAAATTTCAATTGTCTTCCTACTGAGCCAAACAAACTTAGTAGTTGCTGATCAGTTAGCATGCCGTTGGTTAATTAATCAGCACCTACTGGGATTGGTTGGCTCAGTTTAAAGTCAGTGGAAATTTGTAAACTGACTGGAGTTTAAAGCTAATCTTTAGTTTCCAGTGATTGGAAATCTTGTTCACACATATAGTAGCTACTGTATTAAATGTAATATAACTTCTTGACAGTCCTTGTTCCAAACACATAATCATCCAGGAGCCTCACACAAGCATGGAAATGTTGTGTAACGTTTGCGGAATAGTTTTCGCGGTCAGCGCACAAGATGCGCACTGACACAACGAAAACCCTCCACAAGTGTATAATTAGGTGAACCCAGGCTAGGTGCAATGCACCAGCAAAGGGCAATTCCCACAGGCAGATGGCGCTGTGGAGTGCAGATGAGCACAGCCTCTGCACAGCCACAAATGCCAGATGGAAATTGTACAGATCTAAGACAACGCGGGGTTGAACAGCCCTTAAAGAGAAAGAGCACACATACAGGATGAATGCGTGTTCACCAATCCAGTCGTGACCCCGCGACAGTGAACACACATCAGCAGAAACAAAAGCAAGAACATGATCGCGAGAAAAGTGATCGCCAGAAGTGACACAAGACAGATCAGAACAGAACACGAGAGGAGCAAAGGCCCAGCAAACAACAATGAGAACACAACGAAAACAACAAACGCTAACTAAACGCGAACAACGCACTCATTCGCAACAGCGAACGCGTTTACAGTGCGATCTCCGCACGTTAAGCGCAACAGACACAAGCACGCATAACTAACCACCGACAGACAAACACGAAACATAGGACGTGAGCGCTTGCTTAACGGTTACCTCACCGAGCATACAGCAAGCGTTCGTATCAGACAAAACAGACAAACGGAAAACAGGAATAAGAGAGGAGAGATCCACTTCTCTTTCCGTGAGTGCGATCCGGATTCAGGAACAGGCTAGGGAAGATCCACTGCTCTTTCCGCCAGAGCGAGTGCGATCCAGGTACAGGAACAGGAACACAGATCAGAAGGATCCACAGCCGCTGCCGCCAGGGGCTAGTGCGATCCAAGCAAGACAGGCAGATGAGATAGCCGGTAGCAACTGCTGCTCCAGCTATACTCCAAGAAAGCAGATCAGAAGGATCCACAGCCGCTACCGCTAGAGGCTAGTGCGATCCAAGCAAGACAGATGAACAGAAGGGGCTACCAGTAGCAACTGCTGCTCTGGTTAGCACCCCCAGACAGACAGAACGATTTCCTGACGGCCACCGTTGGCGACAGAACAATCGCAACAGAGAGGCAATAAAGACAATCAGATAGCAAACTAACTGCACTAGGGAAACTGCCTAGTGCAGTCCCAATAATTACTCTAAGATAACTTTGACAAAAAATAGCATGGCTGACAATCTAGGAGTGTTTCAACAAACCCTGAAGGGATGACTAGCAAAGCATTGTGGGAGCAGAAGGCTTTTATACTGCCAGCCCTCAAAGGAGACAGCTGGGCAATTTGCATGTATGCAAATCCCTCAGCAAAGCAACTCTAAAAGTTGCAAGATGAAGCCAGGTCTCTTTTCCAGAGACCTGCATCCCTCAGACATAAGGAATGGTCAAACAGCTGTATGCCTGTGCAGCCAGCTGAGCAGATCATTACATGTTGATTTTTACTGCAGCAAAGTCTTGACACTTCAAATGTGAAATTAAGTAATGGGGTCCAATACTCATTTATCTATGGGTTCATTATCACCTTTTTTAGATTATACATATGCAGGTTACCTTATCATTTGATATTTATCCTGAGTATGAGGGAAATGACACACTCTGAGAAAACAACATCAGACAGAATCATCATGGTTCTTTTCTGAAATGTATCCCTGGTTTTTGACTTTGAGATTATAGTTCTACTTTAATGCAATAAACAGGTAACACTCAAACAGCGTATGTAAAACAAACGTGTACAGTGTACTAGACATCTCAGCACAAAGATACAAATCCTACTTGTGAGAGGACTCTTTGAACAGAAAATGCGTGTTGGCATCAGCAGCACTCCATATTTTATTATAACATGTTGAAAACAAAATAACAGACCTATTTTATATTTTCTCCATTGTGCTAAATATGGAAAAAAAATGTAATTGTTTCTTACACACAAAAAGAGGTTTTATATCTCAAATAATGATGTCTACTGTAGTAGTGTAATGCTGATGTGATAAAATAAAAATGCCCAGGTATTGATAAAGACTTCTTCTGAGATATGTTTAAAAGGGAACTCTCGGAATGACAAAAAGAATCAGTATATTGGAAAACACTGCCTCATATGTTAAGTATACAGATATTCTGACCCAGGCTGGAGCTGCTGGAGTGCATAAATCACATAAGATTTCATTCCCATTTCAACCAACGCAAACTTCACTAAAAGCCTCTTGGTGGAGTAGCCAAGCTATACATGCGAAATAAAAAGTCATATATGATGATGTCCTATAGCCACAAAGGCCCACTCTTCTTAGATACACCTTACATATTTTCCTTATGGTATTGTGGATGGTTCTAAATGCTGTACCACTACTAGAGATGTCCCAAACAGTTAGCACGTGAACTTATACGCACAAACAACGCGGGTTTGCATCGGATCGCAAACTTTATGCGAGTTTGACCCGCCCCGTATACTACATCATTGGGCTAAACTTTGACCCTCTACATCACAGCCAGCAGACATATGGCAGCTAATCAGGCTGCACGCCCTCCTGGAGCCCCCCCCCCCCTATGTAAGGCAGCAGCATCAGCCATGTTCTCACTCTGTGTGCTGCTGTTTGAGTGAGAGAAGGAAGGGAGGTTGCTGCAGAGATAGGGAAAGCTTAATTAGGCTCTTGTTAGCTTGCTCCTTGCTAATATTTGTTGCTGAAAAGCACCACCAAAACAGCTCTTTTAAAAGCTAATGTTCTTGTGATTTTTTCCCCCTTTAGTGTGTGGCCCACTGACACTGCATATACAGTCCTGATTGTCGCAGCTGGTTCTTGCTAATTGCTTTACTGTGCCAGGCCCAGCACATTCAGTGCCTAGTGTGACTGCTGCACATTGTATTATAATACCAGTCACTGCATACCTTTCACTGCACCTGTGTGACCGCACGCTGTTTTATATAGCAGTCACTGCATCTGTGTGACCGCACGCTGTTTTATATACCAGTCACTGCATACATTACACTGCACCTGTGTGGCCGCACTCTGTTTTATATACCAGCAGTGAGTGCATCCATTTTCACTGCACCTGTGTGACTGCACATTGTTACACCCGCAGTCACTGCAACCTTTTCACTGCACCTGTGTGACTGCACATTGTTATACCAGCAGTCACTGCATACCTTTCAGGTAGTGACAGGTGCCCCCCAGTTTAGGTATTGACAAGTGTCCCTCAGTTCAGGTAGTGACAGGGACCTCCAGTTCAGGTAGTGATAGGTGCCCCCAGTTCAGGTAGTGACAGGGACCCCCAGTTCAGGTAGTGACAGGGACCCCCAGTTCAGGTAGTGACAGGGACCCCCAGTTCAGGTAGTGGCAGGGACCCCCAATTTAGGAAGTGACAGAGACCCTCAGTTCAGGTAGTGACAGGGACCCCCAGTTCAGGTAGTGACAGTGACTCCCTGTTTAGGTAGTGACAGGGACTCCCAGTTTAGGTAGTGACAGGGACCCCCAGTTCAGGTAGTGACAGGGACCCCCAGTTCAGGTCAGGTAGTGACAGGGACCCCCAGTTTAGGTAGTGACATGGACCCCCCAGTGTATGTAGTGACAGAGCTTGATAAAATGGGGGAGAAACCGAGAACCCAATATGGTGCAGTATGTTAATATGGAGAGATATGTTGTGAATAAATGTGATGATTATACTCACAAGGGTGGGTCGCCACAAAGGCAACCACTGGACAGGCCGGCGGGGAGAATTGTAACCTGACCCCGCTCAGGTTTAAAAAGTCGCTCTCTGTAAATAGGAGAAAATGGGGATACACCCCTCCACCAAGGGTGGACTAGATAATATTGAAATACTATAACAGAGGTGCCAAGCAGAATAAAATTAGTTAAAATTGTTAAAAAGGGGGAAGTGGGTGGACTCACCTCCCTTCTGAAAAAAAGGCCGGACAATGGACAGGTTACTTACAGTCTAAAGTAACATTTATTAGTAACTCCAAAAGTGCAACGCGTTTCACGGGTAACAGTCTTGCTTCTTCAGGCAAACGATTTTTGGAGGGTGCTGGGGAAGGGAAACAAAAGGAAAAAAAGGGGATTGCCAGAGGAACACAAATACCAGGCACCCGAAGGTGCACCACAAATCTACAGCAATAAAATATGCAATTATGCATTTAACAGCAAGATATGCATACAAAATAGACTGAGAACGTGTGCAAGTAGCATGTATAAAGTGACAGTGCACATATCCATAATATAAAGGCAGAGTACGAGTCACTCTTAGTAAAATGATAAAACAGTAAACAAATGAATTTAAAACAGGGAGAAACAGAGAAAGGTTTCATTTTTAAAGGAGTGAGTGCAGCAGTATATTATGATAAAGCAAAAAGGCATACTAAGAAACAGCAGTGTTTAAAGGTGAGCAAATGCTCAACTTACCAAAATCAGGTCATGAACCAGGTAGAGCGCCTCTGTGAGGTGTGGGGAAAACTGTAAAACAAGATAAAACAGGAGCGCTCTATGGTACATTAACATTTTTATTGCTGTTAAAAAAGGATTAAGATTTCACTTACTAGATGTAAATGCTATAAAAGCATATCACCCTACATCACTAGTGAGGATTCCCTTTCTCCCTCTCCTTCCTCCAGTTCCCAATTGCTGTGGCCAGTAGCAGGGATGTTGAGTTGGATCTCAGACTTAGGGGGTTGGCAGGGTTCGTCGGGTCCTCTTTTACAGTGCCTGTAGCATCATTATGCGTTTCGGCGTACATACGCCTTCATCAGATGATGCCGCAAGCTATTGCACTGTTTAAATAAAACTGACTCTTTGGTCAGGTGCTATCATTGGGGGCGTGGTTAACCGATGGGCGGGATTATTAAAATTCCTTTAGGATTTGTTTAAGAAGGGACTATGTCCCTATGTAATAGAACGATTAATAAACTTCTTATTTAATTCACTTAGAAACTTACTGTGCCATGGGATCTATCGTCAGTATCCTGGATTAGGAGGAAATCCTTATTGTAACGCTGCTGGAACACGCTGGCTGCATAGTTGTTAGAGAGCCAGTTAGGATACTACATTTCCGGGTATGACGTCACTGCCCTGTCTGCTAAGGGCGGATGTGACGTGTCCGTGCAGCCTGCATTATGGGCGGAAGTATCTCGCTCAATAGGCCCACGTTAGGTAACCTAGCAACCTATACCCGCTCCATTGTAAACTATGGGAGCGATGTGGAGGCTTGAGTGACTATATAATTGCTGGACCTGAGGGAGACAGTGGCAGATGTCAATGTAGGAGGGGTTGCCCAATTTTAACAAACCTAATACTGGCCTCAGCAACTTACAAAAAAAAAACACAAAGTGACATATATCTACATCTAATAAATACACACAGTTACCATGCATATGTTCCCTATTATATTCATCGGCATGGATACAAAACTATGTAGATCGAAAACTGATCATTATCTGAACATAATTTGTGAATTACACCAATTAATAGATTACTTATTCAATCCAAACATAGCTGTAATGTATATGTTCTGCTCTGTCTCAAATTTATAAGTGACTGGAAACGCCCAGAATGGGGATGGGAGGTGGAAGCGACATAAAGGTCGCATGTTGATGACATATGGTAGTTGGGCGGTGCAGTACTGTGATCAATGTGGAAATAGGATGCAAACCTATGTGTATGATGTCGGATGGGAAGGGAAAGGGGGGGGGGGAGAGGGATATAGGCAAAGGGACTGGGATATGCATAAGTAACCACGTGCTCACTCCCATAGTGTACCTTGTATGGGTTGGTAGTGGATGGTGGAAAGCACATAGGATTGGAGGTGGCCTAAATCTTAAGAAAAAACAATAGGTGTGGTGTTTGTTATAGGGACGGAGGCTGGAGAAATGAAATGTAGAAAGGTTAAATAAAAATTGCACTTGGAATACCATAAAAAGTACATGTAAAGAAAATGCATAAAAAAATTTGTTCATGCCACACTATGCCAAATGTTGGATCCAAAATATACTGGAGAAGTTCATTCCAGCTAGGGTTAATGGTACAGGGTGAGAAACAGAAAACTGCTGTAATAATAGGAGTATGGATACAAAACTATGCATAATTGAAAAAATTTGTATGAAGCATGAAACTTGACAAAAATACAAATGATAAAATAAGTAAATGATCAATGCAAAACAAGTATAAGACAAATATAATAGATTCGAATAAAAGAGGACCATTTAAAATATATTTAAAAAAGATGATTCATTAAACTTTTTCTAATTTTTCATTTAGACCTTCGGGCGCTAGTGTTTTAAGAATTTGTATCCAGAACATGTCTTTATTCCTAAGGACCTCAAAAGCATTGTGCAGTGGGATGGATTCAATAAGCGTGAATTTGAGTGTTTGTGGATTGCAGTTGTGGGTGGAGCCGAAATAACGGGAAATGCTGTGAAGTGGATAGTTTTTAAATATTGTGCGCTTATGTTGTCCTATTCTGTTTCGGACAAGTAGAGTGGTTCGTCCCACATATTGCAGATTGCATGAACAAGAGATCAAATAAATGACATTTCTGGTTGAACAAGTACTATATTGTTTGATAATATACTGAATTTGGGTGGTATTAGATGAAAAGAAATCAGTGGTGTTGATGAAATGACAGGCAGTACATCTGAATTTCCCACAGGGAAATGACCCAGGGTTTGAGATGGGGGTGGTTTCAGTAGGATTAGGGATAGGTAGGGGTAGTTTACTAGGGGCCGATTAAATCCGACGTCCGATCGGGATTTGATTCGATTCAATTCGATTTGCCATTGCAAAACACATTTGTATGGTCTTTGTTAGTGCAAGGCATACATTTTATATTTTTATGGGTAGAATGTATAAAATAGAAGTTTTAAAGATTACCCATTTAAGCCATGAACAATCTCAACAACTAGAAATTTGTATTCTTTTTGGGCCTAAGGGAACCCAAATTTCCCCATACTAAAAATGCTATGTCAAATGTAATTTGACTTTTTAAAACAAAAGGTAGTTGCATATATTTAGCTTTATATGAGCAAAAAAAAAAATACTCCCTTAATACATCACTCCAGCTCAGTAAATGAATATCCAAAACATTATTTTATGTCCCTGTAAAGTCAGGCATGCCTTCAGACCAGCTGGTGTACAGTTTAACTTGTACTTTGCAAAGGCCTTCAATACAGTTCCCCACAACAGTCTGGTGCAAAAGTTGAGGATGCAAGGACCACAGGGGTCAGTACTAGGTCTAGTACTCTTAAATGTATTTATTAATGACCTAGTAGATGAAGTAGAAAGCAATATTGCTATTTTTGCAGATGATACAAAAGTTGAGGATGCAAGGACTGGGGAAGAGTGTGTGCATGGATAGGGAACTGGCTAATGGATAGAAAACAAAGAGTTGTGGTCAATGGATCATACTCAAAATGGGTGACTGTTAGCAGTGGGATCCCACAGGGGTCTGTACTGAGTCCAGTGCTCTTCAATTTATTTATTAATGATCTATTAGATGCAGTAGGCAGCAATGTTACTATTTTTGCAGATGATACAAAATTGTGCAGAATCATCAACTCTCAGGAGTGACATATTGCAACAGGATCTGGATAGGATGGCTATATGGGCACATAAATGGAAGATGAAATTCAATGATGGTCGTACCAATGATCTAGCACCATACAAAATGAACGGGATACAGATGGAGACATCACACATGGAGAGGGACTTAGAAGTACTTATTGACAACAAGTTAAGTCATCGTATTCAATGCCAAGCAGCTTCAACTAAAGCAAATACAATTTTGGGATGCATTAAAAGGAAAATAAATACTCCGGATGCTAGCATAATATTGTCCCTTTTTAACTCTCTAGTAAGGCCACATCTGGAATATGTAATTCAGTTCTGGGCACCGCATTACAGGAAAGATGTTGACGTTTTAGAGCAGGTGCAGAGATGAACAACAAAAATGATTAGAGGGATGTAAGGTTTCACTTACCTGAAAAGCGTGCTTATTTAGTCTGGAGAAAAGACGTCCTAGACAAGATCTAATTAACATGTATAAATATAAAAGCTTGTCAGATTAACTTTGTCCCTAGTTTTTTTGCAAAAGACTAGGTGACATCATCTGTGCATGGAGGAAAAACGTGTGAATGATCAAAATGTGGAATATATTGCCACAGAGAGTAGTAATGGCAGATTCTTTATCTGCATTTAAAGAGGTCTTAGATGCTTCTCCTTGTGTTGAAAGATATCCACAGCTTTAATTACTAGGTAATTGTAGGTTGTGTTCATCCAGGGATTTGATCTGATTGCTGAAGTCGGGAACACATTTTTTGTATTCTATGCTCAAAGGCAAATATTGCTTGCTTGGCAGTTGGAAAAAGCTGTTATTTTCCACAATGCAACAGGGTTTAAAGACAGCAAACTTTTAGGGCCATGGTCACTGTAGAAGGAGTTTCACCACAATGTCAGCCATACATGATGTTCTTTTCAAGAAAACTTAAGATTTCTTGTGGTAAAGGGAGTATCAGGTACTGATTGGAATAAAGTTCAATCCTTGGTTAATCTATTTTGGTTCCTGGACGTAGAATCTACGTCCAGGAACCATGCGCGCTACCGCGCGCTCCCGCGGCCGATCGTGCGCGTGCACGCGCACTCCCGGCCGCGGATTCGGTAGCCAGGCAATCAGTGAATCGGGCTATGGTGCCCGATCACTGATTGCTCTTTCCTGCTGAAAAAGCGACAGCTTCTCTCGGAAGCTGTGCTTTTTGTGGCTGTCACCTCCCCCATGCGTCGCTCTAAGCGTGTGTTACGCTTAGAGTGACGTCATGTAAACAAACTCATGGCCGCCATCTTGTGGCCAAAAAGTAATACTACAACTGAAAGTAAAAAAAAATAAAAATTAACACACATTTACATTATAAATCTATTGTTTACCTCCCACCCTCCCAAAACTACCCAAATAAAATGTTTACTATAAAAAAAAACATTACAATTAAAAAAAAAAACATGTAAATATTTACCTAAGGGTCTAAACTTTTTAAATATCAATGTAAAGATGAAATATTTCTATATTTTTTTTATTTTAAACTTGTAAATAGTGATAGATGCAAAATGGAAAAAATGCACCTTTATTTCCAAATAAAATATTGTCGCCATACATTGTGATAGGGACATAATTTTAATGGTGTAATAACCGGGACATATGGGCAAATACAATACGTGAGTTTTAATTATGGAGGCATGCTTATTTTAAAACTATAATGGCTGAAAACTGAGAAGTAATGATTTTTTCCATTTTTTTCTTATTCTTCCTGTTAAAATGTATTTACAGTAAAGTGGCTCTTAGCAAAATGTACCCCCCAAAGAAAGCCTAATTGGTGGCGGAAAAAACAAGATATAGATCAGTTCATTGTGATAAGTAGTGATAAAGTTATAGGCTAATGAATGGGAGGTGAACATTTTTCACGTGAAAACGACGGAACGCGAATGGGTTAAAGTTCCTCTTTAAATTACTTCTATTCTTTTACAGTAGACATGACAAGCCCCATCCAGTTACATGTGCATTATTCATATTATACAGTAAAGTGACGTTTTAAGTGAGTTATTGTGAGGCTTGGTGGTGTATTCTCCACAGTCCAGTGCTGGGCCGAAATTACGCATGAGCGTAATTACGCATCGTAATTCAATGAAAATTTACGCGTAAGCGTTACGCGTAACTTACGGTCTTACGCGTAATTATTTACGCGTAAGACCGTAAGTGGTATCGTAATTACACTGTCTACCGTAATTGCTAGGCATGCGTAATTTTACGAACACTTACGCGTAATTTTACGCGTAATTACTAACGTAAAATCTCCCATTTTCTAAGAGTAGCCAATCAGTCAACATCCTAAGCAACCAATAGTATCTTCTCCCGCCCTTCAGTATAAGCGTACGTTTTGACGCATACGAATGATATGTACGCAATAACTGTCACATTGACGGCTATTGCGTACATATCGTCCGCATGCGTCAAAAAATACGCATTAATAGGTATTACGGCACTACGCGTAACATCGTAGTGTAAGCGCCTTCATTACGGTATCCTTACGCGTAAATGCGTAAGTTTACGCGTAATTACAGTGATGTACCATAGATATTTTCCTACGCCGTAACCGTAATTGCGTAATGCGTAATAGCGTAAAATTACGCGTAATGATCCGTAAGCGTAGATTTTTCCATTACGAGCAGCACTGCCACAGTCAGCATGCAACGCATGAGCTGACGTGGAGGAGGTACACACACTAGCACAAAGAAACAGGCTATCCCTAGTATAGTGGAGGGGAGGACTGACTCCAATAGGAGATTGTGGCGCACAGAGCCGGTGCAGATCTGACAGCCACAAACAATGCTTTCGTTATAACGTCTCAGCGCAAAGTAGCGCTGAGCGCATAAACCAGAACTGAGGAGATCAGGACAGGTAAACAGAATGAACGCTTGCTTAACTAGCCACTACTTAGTGACAGCAAGCGTCCACAATAACACAGACTGGAATAAGGCAGCCAATGCGTTGCGGCGATGGCGTGCCTCACAAAGACAGGACAGGATAGTCAGGAAATAGCAGGATCAAGATAGATGAACGTAACACAGACAAATATACAATAAGTATGTATTCCTAGCGTATTACAATTACAGCTATCAATGAAACTATTTGTAACGTCTGACTAACATATGTATATATCGGCAATGAACCGATATATGACATAAGCAGGAACGCTGACTAGGACTGGAGTAATACAGGGAACAGGACTCAGAAGGATTCGCTATCTCTTCGCAGAGATGAACGCAATCCACAAATGGTAACCAAACAGGATTCAGAAGGATTCGTTATCTCTTCGCAGAGATGAACGCAATCCACAAACAGTAACAGAACAGGATTCAGAAGGATTCGTTATCTCTTCGCAGAGATGAACACAATCCACAAACGGTAACAGGACAGGATTCAGAAGGATTCGTTATCTCCTCGCAGAGATGAACGCAATCCACGAACAGGACCAGGAGCAGGATACTAGCTCAGCACGGGTGCTCACAATACGCGCAAACTACCAAAACGTGCTGGAAAGCTGACTAACTGCACACGGGATATAAACAGTTCGTGTACGTATACATCAGCGACACTGATGTATCAACGTAACACGAATACAAGGAAAATAATAAACGTGCTGGTATGCATATATATGGGCAATGAACCAATATATGATGCAAAACCAGCAAAGTATCTTTTAGAACAAGAAACACGATCGGGGGCTGAAGCGACAGCAAGACAAGCTTAAACTGAAGCTATGAAAACCCAAGGAAACCCTGCAGGAAGCAGATCTTTATACTGAGGTCATCCAATGGGAGCAGACATGCAGATTCCCACACAGGTGAATGATAATCAGTCACAAGCTGACAGCAGGGAAAGGCCGACAAAGCTATGCAGCTTGCATGAAAAGAGATCAGAACTACCTGAGCTGCAGCACTACTACTTCCAGCAATGCCTGCTGCAGCAGCGATCATTACAGTACCCCCGCCCTTAAAAGCGGATTCCAGATGCTTTTCAAAACTGAAATTCCCAACAAAACAGTCTGACTGATAATTCATGATGACCGGGACAGCCCGGCAAGACCGAATTCCAAAATCAGTCCCCACAAGACTGGACCCATCAGAACCAGAACCTACAGAACCATGCCCATCAGTACTACAAGCCCCAGTGTGACACCCATCAGAACCATGATTTCCAGAAGAAAGCCCTCCGAAACTCCCTGAGCGATACCCACCGCCTTCCAGGAACCGTTCAAAAACGCCAAAGCCTTTGCAATGCCCACCAGGACTGTCTTTACCAACACAAAACCCACTGCTGAACCAGTCCAAGGCACCAGGACAAGTTTTCTCAGAGACCTCCCAGAACACCTTGAAGCTCCAAAGAGATCCCCATAGGTCAGAACGCCCCTTAGGCTCACATGGAGAACTATCAAGAACCCCTATGGAACCTAGGGCAATTCCCGAGTCAGGGCCACAAGGACAAACATCAAGATCAGGGCTTTCAGGGACCAGAACCATCTCTGGGCATGCAGGCAGACTGGCAACATCAGAACATGTTCCCACTAAGGAAGCATCAGAGCACGCTAACACCTTAGACACACTTGGGCATTCTGGCACACAAAGAACATCTGGGCACACTGGCACAAGAGAAACCTCTGGGCATGTCAAGGAACTGTGAGCCTCAGGGTCAGCCAAGACAGGACCAAAACCAGGACTGGCCAAAAAAAATTCATCATGATTGAACTTCACAACTACTGGACTTTTACACGAGAATGCAGGATCAGACTTAGATGTCGCTGATTCCCGCAAAGTCAGTAACAAATCAGATTCAGGGGCACTAACAAGACAGGACAAATCTTCTGATGTATGCACTGAACCAGATAGGGATTCCACAACTACCTCTGGACTGGACAGAGACTCATCTAATACACTGGATTGGAGCTCATGAGGCGCTGCAGAACAAGTCAGTATTGCAGCAGCCCCCACTGGACTAGGCAAAACTGAGGAATTCCCTGGACAGGAAGGGGACTCTGGAACCTCTGCCACAGCGGCCAGAGAACCAGAATTTTTCAGGATACAGGGCTGGGTTTCAGGAACACTCATCAGACCGGACTGAAATTCTGAGATTTCTATTATTTTGACCAGAGAATCAGAATTATCCATGTTACAGGGCAAGACTTCGGAAACATTCAGAGGACAGGGCTGGAGTTCCTCGGCTGTTACAACACTGGAGAGGGACTCAACAACATTGGTTAAATCAGACTGTGTACAGGGCAAGGTATCTAACACACTTGCTGACGAGGACAATATTTCAATGGCTTCTGCTTTGCTGGGCAGAAATTCATCAAGTTTTATTAGGGCAGACTGTAATTCCAAAACAGCTGCTAGACAAGTGAATATTACTGCAACACCAACTGAGGTAAGCAGTGCCTCAGACTCCTCTGCTAGAGGGTTTGAAGTATCCAAAGTACTGGGTGAAGCATAAGACTCTGCGACCACAGCTTCACTGGACAGGATCACTGAACAGTCCATATTGCAGGGCAAAACCATGGAAGCACCTGCTGGACAGCATAATGATTCTGTGACCTGAGTTTCATTGGAGAGATCTACTGCACAATTCATGGTACAGGGCAAATTTACTGGAACATTTTCTGAACAAGGTAATAATTCTGCGATTTCAGGTTCACATAGCAGATGCTCTGAGCTATTCACAAAACTAGAGCGAGGTGTAGAAACAGGAAGATCAAGACACAATGTTTGCGCATCTGAATCACCATTCATTTGTAAAATTGGAAAATTCAGATGCTGGGGTTCTGAGGTTTCTAGACAGGATTGCTGGGACTCGGAAACTGATGTAGTGCATCTATTGGCATCTGCTGGATCAGACAGGAGTTGAACTTTATTAAGGGCTGGTTCAGACGGACGTTTGCAAAGCGTTTACTGCCAGCGTTCGGGGCTTGGCGTTAAACGCTCCCATTCAAGTGAATGGGAGCGTTTGTACCAAGCTTTTACGCGCGTTTGCACAAACGCAGCGTTCGGGTCCCGATTTTCACTGGCGTTCAAGGAGCCCCTGGAAGCTACATGTTGCTTCCAGGGGCGGTTAACCGCGACGGGTAATGTCCCTCTAGGGGAAGAAAAAACGCGACCGCATCCGAACGCAATGCGAACGCTGCTGAAAGCCTGAACGCATCACGAACGCAACGCCAACGAACGCGACGCCTCCAAACGTCCGTCTGAACCAGCCCTAACACAGGTAATTTCTGCAGAAGTGTTTGCAGATGATGGCAAGATTTTTCTGGTGTCTGTTTCACTGAACAAAGAGTCATGAGTACTGGCTAGGCTGGACTCGGAAGTCAGCAGGACCTCTGGATTCTCTGCTGAGAAATTTGCGCAGGGCAAGGTTAAGAATGTATCAGTGGCTTCTGTTTTACTGGTAAGTAACACTGAGTTATCCATGGTACAGGGTGGAATTGCAGGAACTTCAATTTCACACAAAAAGAGCTCCGAATCACCTGCTGAATCAGCCAAAGGTGCTGAAGCAGGCGGGTCAGAACGCCAAATTTGCGAATTCGGAGTCACATAAAAATCATCCAAAATCAGTTCCCACACATCAATTAATGGAGCCACAAAGTCATACTCACACACACCAGTTTTTATTAGGTTATAGGCAGACTTAACCACTTGAGGACCGCCCCCAGCCGATGGGCGGCGGCAAAGTCCGGGCCCAAACGACCGCAATACGCCCATCGGCGGGGGCGGCTGCGTGGGTGGCTATGCGGCGATCGCGTCATTCGTGACGCGATCAGCCGCCGGGGACTGGCTCCGCCCACCGCTCGTAGTAACCCGCCGGCCGTTCGGAAGCGCCGGCGGGTTACTAGCACCCGGATCGCCGCATGGAAATAGTATAATAGGCTTTGTAATGTATACAAAGCCTATTATACTGGCTGCCTCCTGCCCTGGTGGTCCCAGTGTCCGAGGGACCACCAGGGCAGGCTGCAGCCACCCTAGTCTGCACCCAAGCACACTGATTTCCCCCCCCTGCCCCCTGATTGCCCACAGCACCCCTCAGACCCCCCCCTGCCCACCCCCCAGACCACTGTTTGCACCCAGTCACCCCCCTAATCACCCATCAATCACTCCCTGGCACTATCTGTCAACGCTATTTTTTTTATCCCCCCCCCCTGCCCACTGCCCCCTCCTGATCACCCCCCCACCCCTCAGATTCTCCCCAGACCCCCATCCAGACCCCTCCCCCCGTGTACTGTATGCATCTATCCCCCCTGATCACCTGTCAATCACCTGTCAATCACCTGTCAATCACCAGTCAATCACCCCCTGTCTCTGCTACCCATCAATCAGCCCCTAACCTGCCCCTTGCGGGCAATCTGATCACCCACCCACACCAATAGATCGCCCGCAGATCTGACATCAGATCACCTCCCAAATCCATTGTTTACATCTATTCTCTCCTCTAAACACCCACTAATTACCCATCAATCACCTATCAATCACCCCCTATCACCACCTGTCACTGTTACCCATCAGATTAGACCCTAATCTACCCCTTGCGGGCACCCAATCACCCGCCCACACGCTCAGATTGCCCTCAGACCCCCCTTTATCAATTCGCCAGTGCAATATTTACATCTGTTATTCCCTGTAATAACCCACTGATCACCTGTCAATCACCTATCAATCACCCCCTGTCACTGCCACCCATCAATCACCCCCTGTCACTGCCACCCATCAATCAGCCCCTAACCTGCCCCTTGCGGGCAATCTGATCACCCACCCACACCAATAGATCGCCCGCAGATCCGACATCAGATCACCTCCCAAATCCATTGTTTACATCTATTCTCTCCTCTAAACACCCACTAATTACCCATCAATCACCTATCAATCACCACCTGTCACTGTTACCCATCAGATTAGACCCTAATCTACCCCTTGCGGGCACCCAATCACCCGCCCACACGCTCAGATTGCCCTCAGACCCCCCTTTATCAATTCGCCAGTGCAATATTTACATCTGTTATTCCCTGTAATAACTCACTGATCTCCTGTCAATCACCTATCAATCACCCCCTGTCACTGCCACCCATCAATCACCCCCTGTCACTGCCACCCATCAATCAGCCCCTAACCTGCCCCTTGCGGGCAATCTGATCACCCACCCACACCAATAGATCGCCCGCAGATCCGACATCAGATCACCTCCCAAATCCATTGTTTACATCTATTCTCTCCTCTAAACACCCACTAATTACCCATCAATCACCTATCAATCACCACCTGTCACTGTTACCCATCAGATTAGACCCTAATCTACCCCTTGCGGGCACCCAATCTCCCGCCCACACGCTCAGATTGCCCTCAGACCCCCCTTTATCAATTCGCCAGTGCAATATTTACATCTGTTATTCCCTGTAATAACCCACTGATCACCTGTCAATCACCTATCAATCACCCCCTGTCACTGCCACCCATCAATCACCCCCTGTCACTGCCACCCATCAATCAGCCCCTAACCTGCCCCTTGCGGGCAATCTGATCACCCACCCACACCAATAGATCGCCCGCAGATCCGACATCAGATCACCTCCCAAGTGCAGTGTTTACATCTCTTTTCTCCTCTAAACACCCACTAATTACCCATCAATCACCCCCTATCACCACCTGTCACGGTTACCCATCAGATTAGACCCTAATCTGCCCCTTGCGGGCACCCAATCACCCGCCCACACCTCAGAATGTCCTCAGACCCCAGCCCTGATCACCTCGCTAGTGCATTGCTTGCATCTATTTCCCCCCTCTAATCACACCTTGAGACACCCATCAATCACCTCCTGTCACCCCCTAGCACACCTACCCATCAGATCAGGCCCTAATTTGCCCCGTGTGGGCTCCTGATCACTCGGCCAAACCCTCAGGTCCCCCTCAGACCCCCTTCCGATCACCTCCCCAGTGCATTGATTGCATCTATTTTCCCCTCTAACCGCCCCCTGAGACACCCATCAATCACCTCCTGTCACCCCCTAGCACTCCTATCCATCAGATCAGGCCCAAAACATCCTGTCATCTAAGAGGCCACCCTGCTTATGACCGGTTCCACAAAATTTGCCCCCTCATAGACCACCTGTCATCAAAATTTGCAGATGCTTATACCCCTGATCAGTCATTTTGAGAAATTTGGTTTCCAGACTACTCACAGTTTTGGGCCCGTAAAATGCCAGGGCAGTATAGGAACCCCACAAGTGACCCCATTTTAGAAAGAAGACACCCCAAGGTATTCTGTTAGGTGTATGATGAGTTCATAGAAGATTTTATTTTTTGTCACAAGTTAGCGGAAATTGATATGTATTGTTTTTTTTTTCACAAAGTGTCATTTTCCGCTAACTTGTGACAAAAAAAAAATCTTCTATGAACTCACCATACTCCTAACAGAATACCTTGGGGTGTCTTCTTTCTAAAATGGGGTCACTTGTGGGGTTCCTATACTGCCCTGGCATTTAAGGGGCCCTAAACCGTGAGCAGTAGTCTAGAATCCAAAGGCCTCAAAATGACCTGTGAATAGGACGTTAGGCCCCTTAGCGCACCTAGGTTGCAAAAAAGTTCCACATATGTGGTATCGCCGTACTCAGGAGAAGTAGTATAATGTGTTTTGGGGTGTATTTTTCCACATACCCATGCTGAGTGGCAGAAATATCTCTATAAATAGACAATTGTGTGTAAAAAAAAAATAAAACAATTGTCATTTATGGAGATATTTCTCCCACCCAGCATGGGTATGTGTAAAAATACACCCCAAAACACATTATACTACTTCTCCTGAGTACGGCAATACCACATGTGTGGCACTTTTTTGCAGCTAAGGGGCCAAAAGTCCAATGAGCATCTTTAGGCTTTACAGGGGTGCTTACAATTAGGCACCCCCCAAAATGCCAGGACAGTGAACACACCCCACAAATGACCCCATTTTGGAAAGTAGACACTTCAAGGTATTCAGAGAGGAGCATAGTGAGTCCGTGGCAGATTTCATTTTTTTTGTTGCAAGTTAGAAGAAATGGAAACTTTTTTTTTTTCTTTTTTTTGTCAGAAAGTGTCATTTTCCGCTAACTTGTGACAAAAAATAAAATCTTCTATGAACTCACCATGCCTCTCACTGAATACTTTGGGATGTCTTCTTTCCAAAATGGGGTCATTTGGGGGGTATTTGTACTATCCTGGAATTTTAGCCCCTCATGAAACCTGACAGGTGCGCAGAAAAGTCAGAGATGCTTGAAAATGGGAAAATTCACTTTTAGTTTGTAAACGCTATAACTTTTACCCAAACCAATAAATATACACTGAATGGGGTTTTTTTTATCAAAAACATGTTTGTCCACATTTTTCGCGCTGCATGTATACAGAAATTTTACTTTATTTGAAAAATGTCAGCACAGAAAGTTAAAAAAATCATTTTTTTGCCAAAATTCATGTCTTTTTTGATGAATATAATAAAAAGTAAAACTCGCAGGAGCAATCAAATAGCATCAAAAGAAAGCTGTATTAGTGACAAGAAAAGGAGGTAAAATTCATTTAGGTGGTAGGTTGTATGACCGAGCATTAAACCGTGAAAGCTGCAGTGGTCTGAATGGAGAAAAAGGCTCTGGTCCTTAAGGGGCGAAAAGACTGTGGTCCTGAAGTGGTTAAAGAGACACTGAAGCGAAAAAAAATATATGATATAATGAATTGGTTGTGTACTATGAATAATTACTAGAAGATTAGCAGCAAAGAAAATACTCTCATATTTTTATTTTCAGGTATATAGTGTTTTTTCTAACATTGCATCATTCTCTAATATCTGCAAATTACACAACACTCAGCATTCAAAATTATTCTTTCAGAGCAGTCTGTGAACTAATGACCTCTCCTCTGGCAGAGGAAAAGTAAATAGTCCAGGAACGGTTGAGATAATAAAAGTCAGATAACAGCCCTCTCCACGACTTTGAAAGTCGTAGAGATAATGGTTTTTTTGTATAGAGATAACAACTGGAGTTTCTTAACTCTTCCTGAACTGGAAACAATTAGACTGATGTATCTGATCTTAATGTTTTATTTCTTAGCTGTACTACACATACAAATCATAATATCATACTTTTTTTTTCCGCTTCAGTGTCTCTTTAATGCATGCATTCAATACTAATTCACTTTTTGCACTGTAAAATTGACAAAATGAACTTGAATCATTCTTCCATTCATTGACCAGAGCTTCCATCTCTCCTTTCTCAAATGGAGGATTCCAAGCATACTTAACAGGCAGATCATGGTTTGCAGATATGATTGTAGCAGGGACATATATTGGGTTAATTAGCAGGTGATTGGCAGATTCCTTATTCCTAAGAATCTCCAATACCTGTAGCAAGTGCTGAACTGTAGTGTATGCAAACTTTCCTTGCTTCACAAATAAGTTGATTTGTTCAATACTCTGTAATATCTCCTCATAATCATACTCAGATAATTCTTTTAAACAAAAATCTTTATTTTCCCTAGCCAGGGATGAAAGTTCATTAGTAGTTTCATAAGTCCATTTAACTACCCTGAAAGACAATTGCATTTCATTATCTGTTAATGGCAGAATCTCATTATAGGTCTCAGTCGCTAAGGATAACGACTCTGCAGATCGGACACGTTTCTTAGAACATTTGCGTTTTGCCTTAGACCCTGCTGTTTTTGGTGATTTATTCAAGGCTGCAGGAAAATTATCAGTAACACTTTCTGCTTGCTGAACATTTTTGCAAGCAATTGAAGGAGAAGCTGATTGGCCTGCTGCCAGGAGTTCATTAAGAGGAAAAGGCAATGGATCTATGCGCAACCAGTTATGGATCACAAACGCTAGAAATTCCAGCGGTCTCTCTTTCAAATCGGAATGATTGAGAACATCAAATGCCCACTGGAATAATTCCCCTTTAAACAAAATATAACTTAGTTGGAGTGCCCAGGTTGAAACAGGAGTCGCTTGGAGATCGGGATTGGCCAGGAACCTGGCACATTCAGAGAAAAACTCATTTTCTGTTTCAGAGTTAAGTTCTTCAAATTTCTTAAAGGAACAGGAACCATAATTAACAGTGTCATACTTTCTGGGAATCCCCCCCACAATGGGGATTGGTAATGGGGTTTTCATAATGTAAGGCTTGGTGGTGTATTCTCCACAGTCAGCATGCAACGCATGAGCTGACGTGGAGGAGGTACACACATTAGCACAAAGAAACAGGCTATCCCTAGTATAGTGGAGGGGAGGACTGACTCCAATAGGAGATTGTGGCGCACAGAGCCGGTGCAGATCTGACAGCCACAAACAATGCTTTCGTTATAACGTCTCAGCGCAAAGTAGCGCTGAGCGCATAAACCAGAACTGAGGAGATCAGGACAGGTAAACAGAATGAACGCTTGCTTAACTAGCCACTACTTAGTGACAGCAAGCGTCCACAATAACACAGACTGGAATGAGGCAGCCAATGCGTTGCGGCGATGGCGTGCCTCACAAAGACAGGACAGGATAGTCAGGAAATAGCAGGATCAAGATAGATGAACGTAACACAGACAAATATACAATAAGTATGTATTCCTAGCGTATTACAATTACAGCTATCAATGAAACTATTTGTAACGTCTGACTAACATATGTATATATCGGCAATGAACCGATATATGACATAAGCAGGAACGCTGACTAGGACTGGAGTAATACAGGGAACAGGACTCAGAAGGATTCGCTATCTCTTCGCAGAGATGAACGCAATCCACAAATGGTAACCGAACAGGATTCAGAAGGATTCGTTATCTCTTCGCAGAGATGAACGCAATCCACAAACAGTAACAGAACAGGATTCAGAAGGATTCGTTATCTCTTCGCAGAGATGAACGCAATCCACAAACGGTAACAGGACAGGATTCAGAAGGATTCGTTATCTCCTCGCAGAGATGAACGCAATCCACGAACAGGACCAGGAGCAGGATACTAGCTCAGCACGGGTGCTCACGATACGCGCAAACTACCAAAACGTGCTGGAAAGCTGACTAACTGCACACAGGATATAAACAGTTCGTGTACGTATACATCAGCGACACTGATGTATCAACGTAACACGAATACAAGGAAAATAATAAACGTGCTGGTATGCATATATATGGGCAATGAACCAATATATGATGCAAAACCAGCAAAGTATCTTTTAGAACAAGAAACACGATCGGGGGCTGAAGCGACAGCAAGACAAGCTTAAACTGAAGCTATGAAAACCCAAGGAAACCCTGCAGGAAGCAGATCTTTATACTGAGGTCATCCAATGGGAGCAGACATGCAGATTCCCACACAGGTGAATGATAATCAGTCACAAGCTGACAGCAGGGAAAGGCCGACAAAGCTATGCAGCTTGCATGAAAAGAGATCAGAACTACCTGAGCTGCAGCACTACTACTTCCAGCAATGCCTGCTGCAGCAGCGATCATTACAGTTATACAGTCTAAGGAAATCTATGCATTTGTACTCTTTAAAATTAAATTAATATGCCAGCCTCCGTATACCTCAAAGGATACCTAAGCCAAAGTAAATAGGAGAAACGGGGGGAGCAGGCATGTATGGGGAGCCGTGCTGATGCCCACTGCCACGATTACGTGACCTGGAAGAGGGTGCCGGAGGGCAATTAGGAGGATCAGAGTGGCAGAAAGGAGAATGGGGGGCATTCAGCCACCCCCCGTTTCTCTGGAATCCTTTTAAAAAATAGACAACTGTAATAAATAGTAGCTTTTTATGTTAAATTCGAGTTCAGCTTCAACAAAGACTTTTCAGAAAATCTAAATCAGTATAAAGTTAATTGACTACTTATTTTAATTCATTTAAAATCAGGCAAGACAACAATTATTTCAATTTAAAAATGACAAACCTGCCAGCAGATGCTAGACTGAATAGGTAGATAGATTTTTTTTTTAACTTTAATATCACTGACTGACATTCAGAGCAAAGGAAAACCTGCCATAGACATAAGTCAGCAATTTATAGTACCTGCTGGACCCCACCTACCAGAAAGTGACAGCAAAATACTGATTTAGCAAATATAAAAATACATTCTGTCCTGTGCCAGGTCTGCATACTGCTTCTACTAAGTTAGCTGAACAAAGGCCTTTTATAGACGGTGTAACTGAGGCTACCTGATTTAACTGAAACAGTCAGGTGTATAATAGGGGCTTCTGGAACGACAGACAGAGAGAAAATTCACATGGAATAAGTGAAGCACTTTGCTGGGAGGTGGATGTGGGCTCTAGGGGTTATTCCCAATACGGCAGACAATCTCTGGCGGCTTATAAAAGAGGCATTTATGTGATATGTCAGCGGTTAGTGCAATGCTTAAAAGAAAAGAGATCATGTGGCCAGATAGCATTCTTTGCCTTTCCCTGAGAGGCATTCCGTTATTACTAGGAGCCATTGTTGTTTCTGCTATTCCACGAAATAAAATGTGACATAGAATTGTCAAGTGATACGTGTGTGATTGTTCCTATTAAAACTGTGTCTCTCCCTCATTTAGGAATAGGCAGGATTACTGGACACACTTAGAATATGCATGTGTAACACAGCCGTTGGGACAACAGGCCTTGAAAAATGATAGAAGCTGCTTTTTACCCAACGTGTTAGTGGTAAATCCGACATGACCACGCAGGCCAGGGTAACATGCATATCAGATCACTCAAATAGCAATTAACCTGTTCAGGGTTCTACACATCAATGTCTGATCTTGGTTTTGTATTTAAATGCATTAACTCATCCGTCAAATTGGGACCACAAGTTAAGAAACTGATTTAAGTTCTTGGGTTACAGTTAAAACCACAATTGCCTTCATTTTAATGGTTGTAAATGTCACTGTAATAACCCTATTATAGCTTATTAAATAACAACATTTAGCATTTGTTAGAGGGATGGAGGTTCGATTACAATACTCAGTGCACACATTTATGGCCAAAGTAATATTTACATCTGGATTTGCCAACTCACTTCTTTAAAGCTCAACTAATCTCCGAAAAGGCTGGAGAACTGTAACGCTCGGTGAAGCACAGAGAGGTCTGATTACCGGTGATCTGCAGTATCACGGGAAATACAGACGTATACCAGATTATATGTGATCTGCAGTATCACCGATAATCCGATATACTAGCTAACCTCTGGTCACCTGGGTAGAGTGTTGTGATTGGTGCAACAGTAATACAGAGGACAAGCCTCAGTGCAGCAAGGAGAACTGCACAGATTCCTCCCGCAGGTCTGAGCTCTCCAAGACGGGAGGAGTCAGACTGACAGTGGGAAGGAAAGTCCGAAAGTGACACTCAGGCGGGAGTATCACTAACAGGACCGGGAACCGCCTCCAATCGTGAGGTCGGTTCTCGAGGTCGGACAAGCCAGGTCGTATACACACGGACAGATAGGTACAAAATCAGTAGGCAAAGGCGGAGTCAAGGTACAGGCAGGGTTCAGTAACGAGGTATCAGAGATATCGGGGTACAAAATCAGTAGGCAAAGGCGGAGTCAAGGTACAGGCAGGGTTCAGTAACGAGGTATCAGAGATATCGGGGTACAAAATCAGTAGGCAAAGGCGGAGTCAAGGTACGAGCTGGGGTCGGCAACAGAGTATCAGATATAACGAGGTACAAGGTCAGAGTTCAGGAGAATAGTCGAGGCAGGCAAGAGTCATAACAAATAATCACAATCAAACTAGTACTTTAGCTATCAATCTCTAACTAAGTGTAGGATTACGGCTCCAGCCGGTCCCGGCACACTTAAGGATCTGACTAACGGATCTGGGTGCTCCCACGTATGTGAACGCAACGCCAGACACCAGATGAATGGACAGCCAGCAGTATATATACACATTAGGTGTCCCCCAGCACCTCCCTGATTGCTGGACCAATGGGAAGTGAAGCTATGGTCAGCTGATCAGCCTGGTCAGCTGACTCTTCCCTGGTGTCATAAAGTTTGTCTGAGTGCGCGCGCGCGCGTCACTCCGAATCTTGAGGGACTACGAGTCCCAACCAGCACAGCCCCGCTCTGCGGTGTCTCCGCAGCGGGGACCTGCCGGCTAATCGCCGCATCCAGCGCGGCGGTTACGCCGCTCTCAGCTGGCTGATTCACGGAGGTAGCCGCCTCAAGATGTGAGGAGGCGGCTGCCTCTCCGTGTGAGTTGCTGCCATATGCGGAAGGAGCCGCCCGCCGCTGGTTCATGGCGGCGGCTCCACCGCGCTTTCTCACAAGAACATAATGAAAAGTAAATTTTGTAGCACATGAAGCTACAAACTCTGTCAGCTGTTTACTGCTGCCAATTTCAGAGACTTTCCTAATAACCATCATGGTTACATCAGTAACTAGCTGCTTGGTTACTGGGACAGGAAATGAAAGTATTTAAATAGGATTTAAGTTTCAATAGACGCAAACAGTAGCTGAACCTTATGTTGTGCTTACTTACCTTTATGTCCAAAAGAAGCCAAAAGATTCTGGATGGAGTTAATAGAGATGTTGAACAGAGAGGGATGTGGAGGGTGGCATCTTGATGTTAATTCCAGATGCATATCTCTAGTTCTACAGAACTGATTTTGAGGGTTTCACGGGGTGTTACTTATACCTGGAAAGACTGTGAAGACAAAATGGGGAGCACACTCTCAGAAGAATCACAAACAGTGAATACAGCCTCCGGTGGAATTCTATCACGTGTGGTTGGCTAAAAACCCTCATGAACTATCAAGAAACTTTGCTTTGTCACACTAAGCTGGGGACTTGGCTCAATGGCTCCTGGTGGTGGGTTGGTCTGGGTCTGTGTGTAGGGTTGATTAGCTGGAGCTGCTTTTGAATTAGGGTAAAAGCTCTCCTTAAAGCCACTACTTCTAACATCATTATATCCTGCTGGGTAATGCTTACAGTATTTAAACAGAGGGAAACCAATAGGAAAAACAATTAACACATCATTTAGACTCATCCTAGTTCATTCATTTTAAATGTCAACATTTTTAAAATACTGTTAGTAGGCTTTCAGAAAAATCTTGCTTTGGATAGTAATATAAAAAGAACACATTCCTATTTTTCCTTCCTATTACCGAAGGCACCATTCACACTTAATCAGTTGGTACGCTGTCATGTTACACATGCATAGTCTGCCTTTTTTCAAGTGTGTCTCCTCTCTCTTCCCTTACCCTCCTCTCATCTCATTGTCTCCCCCCCTACTGCTCATTCTAGCTCATTCTAGCTCAACCCTGCATCTCAGCTACATGCTTCTGCTAGCTGCTCACACTATGATTTTTTGACCTATCCATTTGTTCATCGGTGTATGATCTGCACAGTTTGAATAAACTTCTTCACGATCTTCAAGGTGTCATTTGGATTGAGTCACTGTCTGCCAATCTACCTAAGCAGGGTCGGACTGGGACACTGGGGGCCCACCAAATAAATTTCAATCTATGGCCCACACATCTCATGATTGCAGTGAAAAAACGGCGTGACATGCACCTGAAGGTGGGCGTGGTCATGATGTATTATGGACAGGGCCAAATGTACATGATCTTAGCAGCATTGTAATTCAGAGACACTGCTGCCCAGCAAAACTTTGCATAGAGTCCCCTCCTTAAATATAAAGTAATGTCCTAGTTACCATACATATGACATTGATTAGACTGTGAGCTACTCTGGGGACAGTCAGTGACATGACTATGTACTCTGTACAGTGCTGAAGAAGATGTTGGTGCTATATAAATACATAATAATAATAATATGGTAGGATAACTTCGCCACTGCTCTCAGCATGAGTGATTACAGCACTGAGAGGAGAGTTTTTGTTCTGCAGGCAGCGATTGGAGATCTGTCAGACGAGGAGGGGGCCCACCAGAGACCTGCAGGTGGGGCCCACTGGAGGGAAAAAACTGTACTACTGTGGCCCAGTCCGACCCTGTACCTAAGGCTGTGATTACACACATCTCAACACAACCGTGAGTTATGGAGATCACATTGTAGTGCTTAGACTGGAGAGGCAGAACATACGCATTTTTTTTCTTCTCCATAGCAGTGCATTGTGAAAAAGATTTCAGTTAAAACGCGTTAAGTGTGAAAGGTGTCATAGGAAAACATGGGCATTACTTTAAAAATGAGTTGTCCTTTCAGTTATAACTGAGAGCAACTGATTAAGTGTAAACGGGGCCTAACACTAAGGAGGAGGGTTCTTATCCTTCCTTTATTACCTAACATTGACAAGGAATGTTTAACAGATTTATATGTTGTAATACCACACTGAATGACTAAGCAACTTAACTGCCTTTTAAAAAAAATAAAGTGTAGTTCCTTTATGCATTGTGATAAATTAATCTGTATCCTTGAACCCCAAGACAATATCTTTACTCTTTTCTTTTCTACTTCTTGCCACTCCTTCTACACTAGGTTCTCCCTTCTTCTCTCTTGGATTTCCATTTTTCCACTTTTCTGTGTGTAGCTCCTAGAGGCCCTATAGGAAGTAACACTTATCAATGCTAGATGAAGCGTATCAACCAACACTACACTGCTAACCAAATAAGATGACATAAAGGTGTAGCATATAAATATGGCTCAGAGCGGTCTGGCTACTAAACAGTATTTTGTATGGAAAGAAGCAGAACCCAGCTGCAAGCCAAAGCACTCAATGAGAGTCATATGATAGAAAAATACAAATTATTTATTGATACAAACATTCCTAATATGTCATAAAAACCAGATACTGAATACAAAACATGGGCATGTTAGTAAAAAGTAAGCGGTCTGCGAGGCTGCTCAGCATATAGCCACTATCAGCCTGTATAATGCATTGTTCCTTCAACAGATATGTGAATAACTCCAGATCCTAGATACAGTGTAGACTGCATGTTACATTTTGCTTCCTATGGAAAAAAGTTCCAGATAAACAGTGATTCCAGGAGTACATGCATAGGTTCCAGAAATATGCTCAAACTGCTTCTGTTCTAAAGACATACAACAACATTTGACTCTGGTGCAGACCAGATTCTCTCCGCTGCCAGTAGAAACCAGAGGTCAATGAATGGGACTTCAAATGTCCAATCGCAACATCAGTGTCCCAATATGAGAGAAGCAGAGATGGTAAGCCATTATAGACATAAAGCAGCAAAATCCAACAAAGCAAGTGAACCAGTAGTATAGCTACCGATCCTGTAGTGATGTGAGTCTCTGTTAATCCGTATGTCCATGGAAAGAGACCATTGTATATGAGAAGGATGGATGTTGATCCGGAAAATATACTGTGAAGGGAGCCAGGCTGAGTGGTAATGGCTGTGACAGGCTAAAGTCAACCGGTTTCGCCGGTAATCCGGCTCTTCAGGACTCCAGGCCGCATGGATGATGCCCAGTATGACTGTGGATGTGCCCCACGCCATAAATGGCGTTGTTCCCGGAAGTGCGTCGGCCGCGTGTCAAAAGAGGCGCGGCTTTTGCGTTCCAGGCAGCCCGGGCTGGTCAGAAGTTTCCCGGAGCGCGCATGCCCAAAGCGCGCATCCGGGTATTCAACCAAGCGTGCGCAGACAGCAAAGTATAGGCGGAACGCTGGGTGAACGCCTCGCCACCCAGCGGCGCCTAACTATCTGCGCACAGGTGCAATTGTCCGCCCAAGTACGGAACGCCGCAGCGCCCACTCACCACAAACAGATAGGTGGGAAAAAAGAGGGAAGAGGAAAAGGGTAAATACAAAGGAGTAAGAGGGGAGAAGAAAGGAAGGCGGGGAAAAAAAGAAGGAAATGAAGTTAAGAATTAAAATATTTGTAAGCGGTAGGAGCATAGGGATCCCACCCTGAGCGGAACAACACCACCGGACTAAAGGGGAACTCCACAGTAGTAAGAAAAATATAATCTTATAGTGCATACATTGAAATATCAAACTATAAATGCTTAAATACAATATTAGATGTCCCAAAAATAGCTACGTCCTACAGAAAAAAGTATATATTAGTTATTTGTTACAAAAAAACACATTAGGTATAATAAATCCTCCAACATGTAAAAAATACATGTAAGAAGGAAAGGGGTATCCCAAACAGGGAGAAAGGGTGTAAATCCCGTGTCCCGGATGGGGACAGCCAGGCCGCCGCCCAAAGGGACCCCAGGAAGAAGGCAGCAAAGGCACGGACGGGAACCGAACGACAGCCATGCTCCCAAGGAGAGCAAATCAAGTAAGGAATATGTAGAAATATGTCCTAATAGAGAAACCCCTACACGTGGGGGATATAAATACCCCACATCAGCAGATGTCATTTCTACAAAAATAAAGATAAGAAATGAAAAATAAATAAAAATTCTTTTCTTTTCGTACTTTTTTAAATTGCAGATTGCTAGAAAGTTATTTTAAACAAAAGATGAAAAATGATCTCCTCTAAGAAAACTTAGGAAGTAAAATGAATTGCATAAGGGCCATAGATTTTTTTATTGGAATAAAAGTTTCTGGGTAAGCGCATGTGCCAATATAGGAGGGCTGGCTCTTAGGCCCCATTCACACTTGTAAATGCACATCAGGATTGCAATTGCCTAACGATTGCAAATTTTAGCGATTGTGTTTTGCACTTCTCATTTAAGCTAATAAGAATTGCGACACAACTGCTGGGAAAATGCTTCATGAAGCGCATTTGCATTCAGTGATAACTGCAAATGTGGCAGAATCACAGCAGTGAGAGTAATCCCATAGGATTACTCATGCAGAAGCACTTTGCTGATCATCAGTGATCAGCAAAGTCCAAAGTAAACATCTGCCAGCAAATCTGTGTGGTAGGGAGCAGTTATAGTCACCGCTCATCCACCACCACCTATTTTTGGAGCACCTTCTCCCTCCCAGTTTTTATGTCAGAGCCCCCAGCTTTTTGTGGGGGTTAGTCTAGTGTTCAATTTCTGAACTATTGCTTTTTTTTTCAGGAACGCGACACACATATTTGATGTCCAAAGAACCCGAGTGAGAATGGGATTTCCTCACCTGCCTTTATACCGTGGTTGCTAGTCGTGCAACCCACACTTGTGAGTATTCTTTTGCTCTTTGAGACTACATGATCAGCAATTGACATACTACATCATAAGGGGTGTCTCTGTGTTTTTTTTCCTGTCTCCCTAGGAAGTCTGTTGAATCACCCTCTTTTCCATCACTGGCTATAAAACGCAGCATGGGTGTTTAAATACTGAGGGAAGCAGGGCATGCACAAGCCGTGTGTCAACTAGAAGTGACGTCACGGCTCAACTGGAAGTGACGTCACGGCTCAATGGGGTATGGGAACTGGTCGGCAGGAAGAGTGACCACGCTGGAGAGCAAGCGGTAAAAACAGAGAGCCGCAACCAGGAAGAGGGACAACAGGCAAAACAAAAGAGAGGAAAGAAGACACCCCAAAGCAGATATGAACCTAGAACGGCAGAAAAATAAATAAATAAAAAATATATCATAAACATATTGACATTAGTATAATGCTGCTGCATATCAGATTTTTAAAGGGGCAGCTCCAAAAAACAGAGGCGTATTAACAAATGGTGGGAGGAAAAAGAACAGCTTAGATTCAAATAAGATGTTGTTGGGGCAGTTAATCAGAGTCCCTGACCTAAAGGAATCAGGTGCTAGCAGGTAACTGCAGCACATAGGGATCCATAAAGCAATATAGTCATATAGCTACATAGTTACATAGTTATTTGGGTTGAAAAAAGACATACGTCCATCGAGTTCAACCAGAAAACAAAGTACAACACCTGCCTGCTCCCTCACATATGTCTGTTGATCCAGAAAAAGGCAAACAACCCTTACAAGACATGGTCCAATTAGCCCCAAAAGGGAAAAAAAATCCTCCCCGACTCCAGATGGCAATCAGATAAAATTCCTGGATCAACACTACTAGGCATTATCTAGTAATTATAGCCATGGATGTCTTTCAACGCAAGGAAAACATCTAAGCCCCCTTTAAATGCAGATATACAATTTGCCGTAACTACTTCCGGTGGCAATGTAGTTCACATCTTAATCACTCTTACTGTAAAGAACCCTTTCCTAAATAAATGACTAAAAAGTTTTTCCTCCATGTGCAGATCATGTCCTCTAGTCCTTTGTGAAGTCCTAGGGACAAAAAGCTCATCCGCCACTCTTTTATATTGCCCACTGATGTATTTATACATGTTAATTAGATCCCCCTCTGAGGCGCCTTTTCTCTAGACTAAATAAACCCAGTTTATCTAACCTTTCTTGGTAAGGGAGACCTTTCATCCCTCCCTCATATCAATTTTGTTGCTTGTCTCTGTACCTGCTCTAAAACTGCAATATCTTTCCTGTAATGTGGTGCCCAGAACTGAATTCCATATTCCAGATGTGGCCTTACTAGAGAGTTAAACAGGGTCAATATTATGCTAGCATCTCGAGTTTTTATTTCCCTTTTAATGCATCCCAAAATTGTATTTGATTTAGCTGCAGTGGCTTGGCATTGAATACAATTACTTAACTTTTTGTCGATGAATACTCCTAAGTCCTTCTCCGAATTTGATGTCCCCATCTGTATACCATTTATTTTGTATGGTGCTAGACCATTGGTACAATCAAATGGCATGACTTTACATTTTTCATCACTGAATTTCATCTGCCATGTATGTGCCCATATAGCCATCATATCCAGATCCTGCTGCAGTATGTCACTATCTTCCAGAGAGTTGATGATTCTGCACAATTTTGTATCATCTGCAAAAATAGCAACATTGCTTTCTACTGCATCTAATAAATCATTAATAAATAATTTGAAAAGCACTGGACCCAATACTGACCCCTGTGGGACCCCACTGCTAACAGCCACCCATTTTGAGTATGACCCATTGACCACAACTCTTTGTTTTCTGTCCATTAGCCAGTTCCCTATCCATGCACACAGACTCTTCCCCAGCCCTTGCATCCTCAACTTTTGTATCATCAACTGATGTTAAGCTTACAGGTCTGTAATTTCCTGGATCTGATTTTTTGCCCTTCTTAAATAATGGGAAAACATGGGCTGTACGCCAATCTACTGGAACTCTGCCAGTTGAAAGAGAATCACAAAAGATAAGATAAAGGGGTTTATCAATAGTTACATAGTTACATAGTTATTTTGGTTGAAAAAAGACATACGTCCATCGAGTTCAACCAGTACAAAGTACAACTCCAGCCTGCTCCCTCACATATCCCTGTTGATCCAGAGGAAGGCGAAAAAACCTTTACAAGGCATAGTCCAATTAGCCCCAAAAGGGAAAAATTCCTTCCTGACTCCAAATGGCAATCAGATAAAATCCCTGGATCAACATCATTAGGCATTACCTAGTAATTTTAGCCATGGATGTCTTTCAATGCAAGGAAAGCATCTAAGCCCCCTTTAAATGCAGGTATAGAGTTTGCCATAACGACTTCCTGTGGCAATGCATTCTACATCTTAATCACTCTTACTGTAAAGAATCCTTTCCTAAATAAATGACTGAACCGTTTGTCCTCCATGCACAGATCATGTCCTCTAGTCCTCTGAGAAGGCCTAGGGACAAAAAGCTCATCCGCCAAGCTATTATATTGCCCTCTGGTGTATTTATACATGTTAATTAGATCTCCTCTAAGGCGTCTTTTCTCTAGACTAAATAAACCCAGTTTATCTAACCTTTCTTGGTAAGTGAGACCTTCCATCCCACTTATCAATTTTGTTGCTCGTCTCTGCACCTGCTCTAAAACTGCAATATCTTTTTTGTAATGTGGTGCCTAGAACTGAATTCCATATTCCAGATGTGGCCTTACTAGAGAGTTAAACGGGGCAATATTATGCTAGCATCTCGAGTTTTTATTTCCCTTTTAATGCATCCCAAAATTTTGTTAGCTTTAGCTGCAGCGGCTTGGCATTGAGTACGATTATTTAACTTGTTGTCGATGAGTACTCCTAAGTCCTTCTCCAAGTTTGATGTCCCCAACTGTATCCCATTTATTTTGTATGGTGCTAGACCATTGGTACGACCAAAATGCATGACTTTACATTTTTCAACATTGAATTTCATCTGCCATTTATGTGCCCATGTAGCCATCCTATCCAGATCCTGTTGCAATATGACACTATCTTCCTGAGAGTTGTTGATTCTGCACAATTTTGTATCATCTGCAAAAATAGCAACATTGCTCACTACTGCATCTACTAGGTCATTAATAAATAAATTGGAGAGCACTGGACCCAGTACAGACCCCTGTGGGACCCCACTGCTAACAGTCTCCCATTTTGAGTACGATCCATTGACCACAACTCTTTGTTTTCTGTCCATTAGACAGTCCCCTATCCATGCGCACAGAATCTTCCCCAGTCCTTGCATCCTCAACTTTTGCACCAGACTTTTGTGGGGAACAGTGTCGAAGGCCTTTGCAAAGTCCAAGTATATCACATCTACAGCCTTCCCAATATCCATATTAGCGTTCACTACCTCATAAAAGCTGAGCATGTTAGTCAAACAGGACCTGTCTTTAGTAAACCCATGTTGATGCTGAGAAATAAGATTATTTTCTACTATGAAGTCATGTATAGTATCTCTATTAAAGACAGGAGATAAGCTTAGTGAATCGAGGCCAAAGTCTTAAAAAGTGAATTAAATGAATGTACATTTTTTGCAAATCCTATCTGGTGCAATCAGTGGTGGCACAACTCTATGTAACACATCAGTGTCTTCAACAATTAACTAGAATGTTTTGCATTTTTTGAGACACATAAGGGTGGAGCCACATTTAGGAGGTGGGGAACATTGGAAGGGGCAGAGTCACAGTGTGCAACTTGTTAGCCATTACATCCTCTCTTGCAGAGGGAGAGAGTGACAGACAACAATCAAATGCAACTGCATTAGACCACAGAGCTCCCGTGGCTTAAAGGTACCATACCATGGGTTTATAATTGTCAGTTCGGGCCCCTTATGGCAGTACTTCTTGTAATGCCCTGATAGCACCCTGATTAACATTCCTGTTGACAAAAACAATTCTGCCACACTTCTCTCACTTACCTCTTCCTATATCCTATCTCAGTGTTTCTCTGCCCCAACTCACACTGATCTTCCTGCCACAATCTACCTATCACTATCTGCTGGCCACTACAATCTACCTATCACTACCTGCTAGTGTTGATCGAACACCAAAATGTTCGGGTTCAGTTCGGTTATTAATAAAATTGAAATATTCCTGAAAATGGCACCGGCAACGCTAAGCCAGCCTGGCTTAGCATTGCCGGTGCCATTTTCAGGAATATTTAAATGTTATTATATTTTTCAAAGCATGGCGACAAAGTGCATTGCTTTAAGCGTGCAATTTGTCCTCATGCCAGGCCTGGTGTGTGTCTCAAAGCGTGGCCTTGCTCTCCTGTGCACGCTCTGCCATCCTGTGTGCTGGCTAAGCCAGCAAAATGGATGAAAGAGGAGGTACTACAGGAGAGCAAGGCCACATTTGTGACACAATCCAGGCCTGGCATGGCGACAAAATGCATGCGTACAGCAAAGAATTTTGTCGCCATGCAGTGATAAATATAATAGAATGAGATATTCCTTAAAAAGAGAGCAGCAACGCTAACCCAGCACACAGGATGGAAGAGGAGGTACTACAGGAGAGCAAGGCCAAGCTTTGTGACAAAACCCAGGCCTGGCATGGTGACAAAATGCATGCGTACAGCAAAGCATTTTGTTGCCATGCAGTGATAAATATAATAGAATGAGATATTCCTTAAAAAGAGAGCAGCACTGCTAACCCAGCACACAGGATGGAAGAGGAGGTACTACAGGAGAGCAAGGCCACGCTTTGTGACACAACCCAGGCCTAGCATGGCGACAAAATGCATGCGTACAGCAAAGCATTTTGTCGCCATGCAGTGATAAATATAATAAAATGAGATATTCCTTAAAAAGAGAGTGGCAACGCTAACCCAGCACACAGGATGGAAGAGGAGGTACTACAGGAGAGCAAGGCCACGCTTTGTGACACAATCCAGGCCTGGCATGGCGACAAAATGCATGCGTACAGCAAAGAATTTTGTCGCCATGCAGTGATAAATATAATAGAATGAGATATTTCTTAAAAAGAGAGCAGCAACGCTAACCCAGCACACAGGATGGAAGAGGAGGTACTACAGGAGAGCAAGGCCACGCTTTGTGACACAACCCAGGCCTAGCATGGCAACAAAATGCATGCGTACAGCAAAGCATTTTGTCGCCATGCAGTGATAAATATAATAAAATGAGATAGTCCTTAAAAAGAGAGTGGCAACGCTAACCCAGCACACAGGATGGAAGAGGAGGTACTACAGGAGAGCAAGGCCACGCTTTGTGACACAACCCAGGCCTGGCATGGCGACAAAATGCATGCGTACAGCAAAGAATTTTGTCGCCATGCAGTGATAAATATAATAGAATGAGATATTCCTTAAAAAGAGAGCAGCAACGCTAACCCAGCACACAGGATGGAAGAGGAGGTACTACAGGAGAGCAAGGCCACGCTTTGTGACACAACCCAGGCCTGGCATGGCGACAAAATGCATGCGTACAGCAAAGCATTTTGTCGCCATGCAGTGATAAATATAATAGAATGAGATATTCCTTAAAAAGAGAGCGGCAACGCTAACCCAGCACACAGGATGGAAGAGGCGGTACTACAGGAGAGCAAGGCCACACTTTGTGACACAACCCAGGCCTGGCATGGTGACAAAATGCATGTGTATAGCAAAGCATTTTGTCACCATGCAGTGATAAATATAATAGAATGAGATATTCCTTAAAAGGAGAGCGGCAACGCTAACCCAGCACAGATGTTCATGGTGCTGGGTCGTGGGGTGTTGCGAAGTCATTTCCAATCCACGATTGATTCATTTTAATTTGTGTCAGACGGTCTGCATTTTCTGTGGAGAGGCGGTTACGCCGATCTGTAATGATGCCTCTGGCAGCACTAAAACAGCGTTCGGAGATAACACTGGCTGCAGGGCAAGCCAGCACCTCTATTGCGTACATTGCCAGTTCGTGCCAGGTGTCTAGATTAGAGACCCAATAGTTAAAGGGGACTGATGGATTGTTAAACACAGCTACGCCATCTGACATGTAGTCCTTGACCATCTTCTGTAGGCGATCGGTGTAGTAGGTGGAACTGGGCGAATGCTGTTCTGTGGTCTGCTGCCTGGGTGTCAGAAAAGTTTGCCACACCTTGGACAGTGCTGATACCATTCCCTTGTGGGCACTAGCTGCAGCTTGTGTTCTTTGCTCCCCTCCTAGTCCTGGGTTAGTGAAAGTCAGTCTGTTCACGTGGATGGAGGAGGATGCAAATCTCCTCACTAATTTCTCCACAAGGGCCTGCTGGTATTCCTCCATTGTGACCTGTCTGACACTTTCTTCAATCAGTGTGGGAACATTTTCTTTGTAGCAGGGATCCAGAAGGGTATAAACCCAGTAATCTACGTCGGCCAGAATTCAGGCCTGTGCGATCATCGTCCAAAACCTCCTCTTCCATCTCCGAGTTGTCCTCATATGTGTGCAAGGGAGTAGAGCTCATCAGAACAACCTTTGTGCACCTCAATCCCATCTGTTCTTCATGTTCTGTGCAGCCCTCCTGCCATTCCAATTGCTGCGCACATTGCTCTGGGATTTGGGTGTCTTCGTCCTCACTTTGCCTTTCAGTGATTGGTGCATTTTCATCATCCACTGCCTGTGAATCCGGGCACAAGATTTGTGGCTGTTCCATTGACCTTTCACAGATGGCAGTTTGTGCGGGTGCGAATAGCTCCTCCGAATAGCCCACTGTGTCGTACAAGAATTGTTCAGACTCTGTATTTGGTTGTTGTGTGCATGTTGTAGCTACTGGTTGTGTCACCTTTGTGCCCACTGGCTCCATATAACTGGCAGAGGACCTCGTGCCTGACAAGGATGGGCTGGTGCTTAACCCGCCTGTGGACGCTTGAGAGGTCAACCGATTCATTAAATCTTCCCGTTCTTGTGGATTAGTGAGGTTTGTTTTTTGACTGGGGCAGATGGGCGGCATTGAGGGGGTTTTCTTAGGTGCGCCACCACGGCCTGTACGTGAACCATCAGGGGAAACACCTCTTCCCCTGCCCCTCTCTCTTTCACGGGATTTCTTCATAGTAGTCGTTACTTGTCACAAAGATGAAAGTGTTTTTTTAATAAACAATACTCAGCCAAAGTCACAGAATATACATGTGGATCGGTGGTACGCAAGTGATCCCACTTGGCGGTGCTGAAAGTGTTTTTTTTTTTTTTCAAACATATTTTTATTAAGATTTTCAATTTTTATACATCTCAAAACAGATAGGAGAAAAGTTAACCTATCACAGAGGTCAAGGACTACATGAAACATAGTGAACAAGTGATATTTAAAGATTAAGTTTTAGTTTCAAATTCTTTTTTATTAGGTAGCCATAGAAAAAAAGGGTATTACATACATTCGATGGTATTTATAGGCATACAGTGAGCACACAGTTCCAATTTGTATTAGGTACAGATAGAAATTATACAAAAATATGCATTAAAACAAGTCATCATGTGTTCTTGGAATGTTGTATTAATACAGAAGCCAGTTTCTGGAGCTACCTGAGGGCTATCCTAGGATCTAGAATGAGTACATACTTGAATAAGGATAGCCTAAGCTTATTATTTCTAGTATAAAATAACAACTAACCAGTAGTACTGGTCAAAAACGATACATAACATAAACAGTGAGAAATTAAACTCGTTGGTCACCTGATCCCCATTATCCCATGATATATATATAGAGGAGGAGAAGGATGGAAGAGTTCAGATCTTGTGCGGATAAATAGTTGAGACCAGTATGCCCAAAGTGGGGTCTAAAAGACTTCCAGTTGGCTTCTCACGCCGGGGGAAGATACGTTCTGTATCCAGGGGAGCCAGATCCTATCAAATTGGTCGGTCCTGTCCAGGAGGTTTGCCTTAATTTTCTCGTTCAGCATTGTAATATGTATACGATATAGTGCTCTGCTAAAAAGTAGCTTGGGTTGACGCCACTGCGAGGCTATGTAGGTTTTGGCTGCGTTCATAACAAACTGTATGAGTTTATGCTGTGCAAATGTGATATGTTTAGGTTGTAAGCCTAGCAAGCAGATGGCAGGGTCTTGGTCTATATTGATCAGTAGTATGCTTTTGAGTTTTTGGGTGATTTTTCGCCATAGAGAGGCTACTTCCGGACAGGTCCACCATATGTGGTATAATGAGCCCACATCTGGGCATCCCCTGAAGCAGAGATTGGGTTGGTCAACATAAATGCGATGTAGTCGCTCGGGAACCATGTATATCCTATGGAGGAGTCGAAGTGAAACCTCCATATCGGTTACATAAAGACTGCCTTTAGAGAGTGTATCAAAGCACTGGTCCCAGTCTTCAGCATCCAGGGTTTTCTGCAAGTCTCCCTCCCAGGCCAGCTGAGAGGGGTGTTTATGGTCCTGAGGTTTAGCGTTTAGCGTAGAGTATAATAGGGACAATATACCTTTACGTAGCGGGTCTGACATACAAATGGATTCAAATGTCGATAAAGGGACTCTTTGGCCTTCTCTAGCCAGTGAGGCCAGGTAGTGATGTAGTTGGTGTAATCGGAAGAATTCAATTGGTGGTACTGAGAGATCCAACACCATAGTTTGTTTAGAGGGGATTTTACCCCTATGTAGTAGGTGCTTTATAGAACTTATATTGTTATTAGTCCACCATTTAAAGTTAAGCCCATTTAGGCCCTCAGGGAACTCAGGGTTGTGTAGGAGTTCAGCTAGCCTAGAAGGGTCAGACTGCAGTTGGAATTTAAACCTCACCCTTTTCCAGATTGCTATTGTATAGTAGGAGAAAGGTGATTGCTGTTTGATTAGCAGGTTGTTCCATTTTTTAGCCCATAGGATACCTTTCCAAGACAAGGGAGCCATACAATCATTTTCCATTTTTATCCATAGTGGTGTGTGTTGACCTGAGTAGATTGTTGGGATAAAAGCCAACTGGGAGGCCTGGTAGTATTTAAACAGGTTTGGCACAGAGAGGCCCCCTTCTTTTTTATGACGCATCATGTTGGATCTAGTAATTCTAGGTTTTTTTCCTGCCCAGATGAATTGAAAGATTTGTTTTTGTAGAGGCATCAGCTCTTTCTTATGTACAGGTATAGGGAGGGTACGGAAGTAGTATAATATTTTGGGCAGTAAAGTCATTTTAATTGCAGAAACTCTGCCTGCCCAAGAGATATTATAGTTCATCCAGGATTTAATTAGTTTTGAGAGGGCTTTATAGAGCGGTGTGTAGTTCCATTGGTATAATTGTAGGGGGTCTACCGTTATGTTAATGCCCAGATATTTAAGGTAATGGGGCTGGTATTTGAAGTGAAAAATATTGCTAATGTAGCTACCCATTCCTTTAGGAAAATTACTAAACATTGCTTCTGATTTAGAAAGATTTAGCCTAAGCCCTGACATCTCCCCGAAGTACCGAAATGATTTCAGCAGGTTGGGGATGGAGACCACAGGGTTAGTCAGTGTCATAAGTACGTCGTCCGCGAATAGACTCAATTTATATTCCCGGTCACCAATCCGATATCCCTGAATATCTGGGTTGAGGCGTATAAAGCTAGCAAGGGGCTCCATTATCAGGGCAAAAATTGCTGGGGATAGTGGACAGCCTTGGCGTGTGCCTCTTTGTATAAGGATAGGATCTTTAGCGTTTCCAGGTAGCTTAAGGTAGGCCCTAGGTGTGGAGTATAGTTGGCGGATGATATGAACAAATGCCCCTTTGAGACCAACATGGTGCATCACTTCATGCATATATTTCCATGAGATGGTGTCGAAGGCCTTTTCAATGTCCAAGGCCAACGACACCACCTGGGTCCCTGAAACTTTGGCATGGTGGAGTATGTTAATAGTCTTGCGGACATTATCCGCCGCTTGCCTGAATGGTACAAACCCCACCTGGTCACGGTCTATCAATGCCGGAAGGACTTTGTTAATACGGGCAGCTAGTATGCTTGTTAGTATTTTATAGTCCTGATTTAATAGGGCTATGGGCCTATAATTTTTAGTGTTGAGCTTGTCACGGTCAGGTTTAGGGAGAGTGGTTATATGGGAGTCCAGGAACTCAGGAAAGTCCAATGTTTTAGTTCCAAGGGTATTGAAACATTTAGTAAGGTAAGGGGTTAGTGTTGCGGAAAGTTTTTTGTAATAAATGGAGCTTAACCCGTCGGGGCCTGGGGCTTTGTGGAGTTTTGTTTTTTTAATAGCATCTTCTATTTCTTCGTCCGTAAATTTTTTATTAATTTCCTGGGCTGCTTTAGAGGTAAGTCTGGGCAAATGGACAGATTCAAGGAAGTCAGGTATATTTACCTGAGCATGAGATGGACGGGATGAGTATAGATCAGAGTAATATGCATGAAAGGCTTGATATATTTCATCAGGGTTACTAGTAATGCGCCCGGAGGGTGTACGGATCTTATTGATGGTGTTAAATTTTTTTTGGTTGCGAAGTTTGGCAGCCAACCAGGAGTCGGGTTTATTTGCATATCTGTAGTAGCTGGCTTTGGTTAATCTAAGGATCCTTTCAGTGGCTTTTGCTAGTAAGACATCTAACTGCTCTCGCGTGTCCCTTATTTGTTTGAGGAGAAAGAGGGATGGTTCTTGTTGGTGGATACGTTGAAGTCTAAGTAATTTGAAATGTAGGTTATCATACTGCTCCAAGGAGCGCCTTTTGATACGGGAAGCTGTTTTAATGAGAAACCCTCTTACAGCTGCCTTGTGCGCCAGCCAGAGAGTGACTGGTGATATGTTGTTGACATCATTTAGATCAAAATATTCCCTAAGGAATTCTGAAATTTGAGCTCTGGTGGACTGGTTTATGACTAAGGATTCATTTAGTCGCCAGCTGGGACGTGAGGATGTCTGGATATGGAGATCTATGCTGAGAAGCAGGAGATCATGGTCTGAGAAAGTAACTGGGATGTGCCTCAGGTAGCGCAAAGATGGTGTAAGTGAGGAAGTGACCAAAATATGGTCGATTTTCGCATAGGTGCCATGTGCGCTAGAGAAATGCGTATACCCTCTTTTTTCCCCATATAGTTCTCTCCAGACGTCTACCAAGAAATTATCTTCCATCATTAAGGATAATTGGGAGCGTTGGGCTTTGGATAACTTATCTGGTGACGGCCTAGATTTATCAAGCCTCTCATGCATAGTTAGATTAAAGTCACCGCACCATATAAACATTGTATTAGGTCCTATTTCAAGGCCATTCTGTATTTCTGTAAATATTTGGAGCGCGTTTTCTGGGGGAGCATAACAGTTGATTAAATATAGGTTTTTGTCATAAAGTGAGCCTTTTAAGATAATGTAACACCCTTCGGGGCCTGTCTCCACTGATGATATATCGATAGGTAGCGAGTTCCTGATTAACACCATTACACCTCTGTGCTTTTTACTAGCTCTGGCATGAAACACATTAGTGAAATGTTTGTGGAAAAAGCTGGGACAGGAAGATTCGGTATAGTGCGTCTCCTGCAGACATATTATGTCTGGCTTATGCTTTTCCATTTCTAAAAATGCCTTTCTCCTCTTCATTGGGGAGTTAAAGCCTCTAACGTTAAGGGATATTAATTTCAGAGATTCCATGAGGTTTAATTAGGGAAGTTCTGTTAGTACGATTCGTTATAATGAGGATGGGAAGTTTCTTGGGGGAGCAGGTGACCAACTTTGAAGGTAAAACAGTGACACACTTAACATAAACCACAGGAGATTTGCAACTGAGCAAATTCCTGAGCCCTACAAAAATGAGGTATATTATCAGGAAGGCAGTATAGGGGGACTTACGAGTCCCCCCCATCGTCTGCCTAAGGTCAATGAGGACAACATATTTAACCTGAGTGAGGTGAGGCCAGGCCCGCCATTCACGAGGGGGAGTACCCTCGGCCTATGTCATCCAGACCCGTTCTCCTGGAAGCATGGGTGCCCAGAGAGGGAAAGTCAGGACCCGCCACCGCACCCGGACGTCAAAATTAGCAGTACGGGCGCAGCGGCCAGCCCAGTTCCCCAATGCGCACCACCATCCAGAGTTGGGTGATCCCATATAGGACATACATTGTATGAGGGGATGGGTTTTCAATAAGTAGGTAACATCTGATCGGGGTATCATAACCATATTGGGGACACATCAAACAGTACATCAGAGTTGCGCTGGCTCGTTATGTGGGCAGCATCTGTGTAACCTGGGACATATAAATGCAGTCTTGCAAATATATTAAAAACTTACATACGGCATTACTAGCATATTCTTAAGTAGGAGTAAACATTATGCTGGGAGTGAAAGTCTTAAACATAGCAAATGGAAGCAGTTGTTGTTTAGAGCCCAGGTAGGCTGTGTCCCTGTAACAGTAAGGGGAGAGAAAAACAACCAGCAAGCTTACGTGCTGTTAGCATCAGATCTTTCGATCATATACGTTACATAGAAAAAAACAAAAAAGGAGGAGAGCATAAGAAAAAAATATAAAACGTAGAAAACTTGTAAAGTGAGGGTTTTGGAAGTTCACACTTATCTTGGAGAGGAGGCCGGGGACCTAGAAGCGGAGCCCGCCCTTCGTCCGGCTGGTTGCCATATGCGTTCAGGGCGTTGTGTTCTGGAGGTTTCGGGGGCTTGAGGAATAGTCACTGTGATGTTCGCCGCTTCTAGGATTCGCTTGCCTTCCTCCAGTGATGTAATGCGATGGAGTGTCCCCTGCAGGGTAAAAATCAGGGAGCACGGGAATCCCCACTTATAGCGGATGTCCTCCGTTAATAAAGCTTGAGTCACCGGCCTGAACGATCTTCGCTTTTGTAGCGTGAGCGGTGAAAGATCCGCATAAAGTTGTACGGACGTAGGGACATCTGGCAGTGCTGTTAAGTTCCGGGCGGCCGCCATTATCTGCTCTTTTGTTTCGTGGTAGTGGAATTTTAACACTACATCGCGGGGTAGGTCCGGATTCCGGGGCCTACCCAGGGCTCTGTGTATTCTGTCAAGGCGTAGTAAAGATGAGTCTAGTTGCGGTAGGATTGCAGCAAACAGGTTCGTGGCTACTGCTCGGACATCCGTAAAGGACTCAGGCAGACCCCGTATTCTGATGTTAGATCTGCGGGCCCGATTTTCCTGATCTTCTAACCTGGCTTCCAGAGCTTCTATTCTTTGCTCGTGTGCGTCTAGGCGTTTTTTGTCCTCAGTCAAGGCGTCTGCAAAAGAGTCCAGCCGTTGTTCGACCACGTGGACTCGCTCACCCAGGTCACGGATGTTGGCGTTAATGCTCGTGACTGCATTATCTAGCTCCTTCTTAAGCATCTTGTGTATGGAGTTCAGTAAGGCTGAATTATCCTGCTTCGGAGGAGAGATGCTACCTGGGGAGCTCCTGCTCGACTGTGGCGAAGACTCTGCCGATGGACTGGGCGTCTTGTCTGACGTTGCGGCGGCCATCTTAGGGCTGAGGCCTTCCGAGCTGCGCGAGAACAGTTCAGGAATGGTGTTCTCCCGGGCCTTCTTTTCCTTTCCCCTCTTGCCTCGCTTCCTTGTGGACATGTCCTGGGAACCACCCCACTAAAATCCGTCCGTTCGTGGGGTCTGGGTTGCTAAAGATAGTCTCATGCGCTCACTCAGGCACGGAGCTCGGCTGACCTACATCCGATCACGCCGACGCCGCGCATGCGTCCTCTAAAGATTAAGTTTTAACGCCCCTATATAACCTCTTGGGTGTGAGCTCCTTCCCTCTCCCCCCCCCCTCCCCTGCAGTCATCCCCCACCATGTCCCCGCAGCTATTTCTGCAGTACTCCAAACATTTTTTTCATTTTTCTGTAGTATGATCATTTTGTTATTTCCAGTCTGCCCAGTGAGCCTTGCAATTGTGCTGTACAGTACCATCCAGTGTATTTGAAGTGTTCCATCAGGCAGTCTTTTTCTCTAGGGGTTAAAGAGTTAAGTATGAAGGTTTTCCATATCTTGAAAAAGTGTTTGGTTCGTTTCTCCTTATGAGAGAGTGCTTCCAGCCTTTCTAGGTTGAACAAGTGTGTCAATTCTTCTTTTATGTCCCATACTGATGGCGTTGCTTGATATATCCATTTGTTAAAGATGGCTTTCCTGGCTGCGATAATGATAATGTGGATCAAAGGAGGTAGTCCTTTAGGTTTGTTGGTGTTCTCACTAGGCGTGTCAGATTGGGGCTCATAAAAATTGAATAGCAATAGGCATGGATCTAGTGTCAGTTTGATTTTGTGCAGTTGATAAATGTAGGACAATACTGTTGACCAAAATTTGGATATGTGCGGGCATAGCCAGATGCAGTGGAGGAGATTTGCATTTTGAAGATGACATTTTGGGCATTTGGGAGAGTAATAAGTGGGTGGGTGGGCATATTTGATGTTAAAGGCGTATTTGGCCCTATGAATGAATTTAAAATGAGACTCTCTCCAGTTTTCTCCAACCATCAGTTTTCTTACTGTCGCTAGGCCAGTTATTATCTTGCTTTCGATATCTGGGATTGCTATTTCTTTTGCCCATGCTTTAAAGTGGGCCTTGGCCCTATTGGGAAGGTCGACCCTCTGGAGATAAAGTTGTAAGTGAGAAAGGGAAACTTTCCTTAGGTGGGGTGCTATATATTCGTCCAAGGGATTTAGTCTGGTTAGGGTTGTTATGTCTTTTAGATTACTTTGTATATGCGCCCTCAGCTGTCCATAGTAGAGGAAGTGAGAGGCTGGTAAATGAAATTTTGACCTAATTTCCGGAAAAGTCATAAATCTGTTATTTCTTAGATTGATTATGTGGTCGAGTTTAAGGATACCTTTGCTTTCCCAGTCCAGAAACCCCTTGTGTGAAAGACTAGCGGTGAAACCGGGGTGACCCCATAATGGCATATATTTGGTGACCAAATAGCATGATTTGAGTTTTTTGCATATTTCTTTCCACGTTATGATGGTGTCTCTCATTAATCTGCTATATTTTAGTCGTAGTGGTAATGAGGTGAGCTTGCTGTGTAGTAATCCAGTAAGGGACCATGGCTCAGCATAGGTGGCTTCTAGCTCTGTGTTGGAGAAAATATTAGTGTTATTGATCCAATCGCGGATGTGTCTAGTCATGCAGGCCAAGTTGTATCGTCTTATGTCGGGAATATTAAGTCCTCCCCATTCTTTGGGCAGTTGGAGTTTGTTTAGGGAGATCCTAGACCTCTTCCCCCCCCCCATAGAAAAGCTGAGAAGGCTTTGTGTAGGTCTATGATGTCGGAGTGTTTTACAAGCAAGGGTATCGTTTGCAAAGGGTATAACAAGCGACCAAAGCTAACTGCTTTAATAAGGGCCGCCCTTCCCATTAGGTTGATTGGCAGCTGTTTCCATTGCTGTAATTGGCGTTTAATATCTGTTAGTAGTGGACGGTAGTTGATAGAGTAGAGGAGATCTGGGTTTCTATTAAAATGTATTCCTAGATATTTTACCTGGGTGCATAGCTTCACCGGGCACTCGGATTGGGGCATGGGGGTTGCCTGGGTTGATAGGTACATCAGTTCACATTTGGCTATGTTGGCAGTGAATCCGCTTTTACCTCCTATCTCTTCTATGAGTGTAAATATTGTATTTAGTTGTCTGGGGGGATCATTTAGAAAGATAATGATATCGTCTGCGAACATTGCTTGCGATAGTTTTTTGTCTCCTATGTTGATGCCTTCTACTTGATTTTCCAGTATTCGAGTCAGTGGGTCCAGGGCAATGTTGAACAAGAGTGGGGATAATGGGCACCCCTGTCTCGTGCCTTTCTCCAGGCAAAATCTAGAGGAAAGAAAGCCTGGGGTGTAGATTTGAGCAGAGGGGTTAGTATGCATTGCTTTTATGAGATTACGGAAGGGGCCTGTGATGTTTATTTTATCTAAGACTGTGTTTAGCCAGTCCCATTGCACTTTGTCGAAGGCCTTTTCGGCGTCGATCAAAAGGACTGCATAATTTTTACATGAAGATGGATAGGCTTTGACATGGTCCTGTGCTAGTAATAATTTACGGACATTTGCTACAGCCGATCTTTGTCTAATAAATCCTGTTTGGTTAGGACTTACTAATTTGGGCATTAGGTCTGCCAGGCGGTCAGCCATAATTTTGGACAGTAATTTTAGGTCCTGATTTATCAGTGATATGGGTCTGTATGAGCTAGGGGTCAGTGGGTCCTTTCCTGGCTTAAGTAGGAGTTTAATATAAGCTGTATTGGAGGATGGTGGGTATTGCCCTTCTTTTAATATAAAGTTAAAGAGAGTGGTTAATGTGGGAACCAATTCTGGTTTGAGTAATTTATAAAATTCTGAGGTTAGCCCATCAGGTCCAGGTGCTTTGCGGTTGGTAAGATTTTTGATTACGTAGGCCACCTCTGGTTCTGTGATTTCTGAGTTTAGGATGGACAGCTCTTCGTCATTGAGTTTGGGTAAAGTAATTCTTGAGAGCCAGTCTCTCTCGGTTTGGGGAATTGAGGGATTTTCTTTATTTTGATATAGTGTTTCATAAAAGGACTTAAAGGTGGAATTGATTTGCTTTGGGTCGTGGGTTATTGTCCCATCAGAGGTGCGTAGGCTAGAAATTACTGAGTTTAAATGTGGAGGTTTGGAGAGTCGCGATAGAAGGGTGCCCATTTTATTCCCAAATTTGTGGAAGTATAGATCCCTGTATGTTTTGATGTATTTGTCCCTATCTCTAAGGCATTTTTCAGTGTGGCCTTTAGCTTTGAGCCAGCTGAGTTTGTTTTCTATTGTTGGGGAGTCTAGGAAGGTTTTGTGTGCACAGCGTAGGATTTTCACTGACTCGACATACTGTTCGTTTGCATGTTTCTTTTTCCCTGACGTATAACTAATAATTCTGCCTCTAAGAACAGGCTTCGCAGCTTCCCAAAATAAGCATATGTTTGATACGTGATTTGCATTGAGTTCTTTGTATTCCCACCACCATTGCTTAAGTAGTGCTGCAAACCCCTCGTCTTCGTAGAGGTGTGAGGGGAATCTCCAGAGGATGTCGGTACCCTTTGGCATTGTTGGGAATAGTGACAATTGAATAGGGGCATGATCGGAGATTAAAAGGTCCAGGATCTCTACTGATTCTATTTGATGGGTCAATGATGGGGATGTCAGGAAATAGTCGATCCTGGACCATGTGTTGTGTGGGGGGGAAAAAAATGTAAACTGAGTGTCGTCCGGGTGGAGGGTTCTCCAGCTATCACATAAGTTGGTATCTGTCACGTAGTCTGCTAGAAGTTTAGATTTAGATTTAGTGGAAGAGCAAACTGGGGAGTGGCCTGATCTATCCTCTCTGGGGTTCATTAGTGCATTAAAATCTCCCCTTTGTATTAATTTTTGTGGGTTATCAGAGAAAGTTTGGGACATCAGGGAGGTATAGAATTGCTTATTTTCTTCAGTTGGTGCATATACATTCATAATATCAAACACATCACAATGTACTCACACTTTTATCCGGACCCATCTTCCGTCATTATCATTAGAATAATTTAGAATTTCCCCCTGAAAATTTGTATGTATCAAAATTAATACCCCCGATTTTCTCCCCTGCGCTGATGAGCCAAAAACCTGGCCTACCCATGATTTTTTCATGTATTGGAATTGGTCTTTCGTTAGATGTGTTTCTTGTAATAGCGCTATTTCCGTATGGATTTTTTTGAGGTGACGTAGAATTAATGACCGTTTCCCTGGTGATCTAAGGCCCTTCACGTTCCAAGAGGTGATTTTAATAGACATTTTTATCTCGGGTGTAGGATTTTAGATGCGAGTACATTGGCATAAGTATAAATATACAATTCCACATGGTGGGAAATGACTGCATATATCCCTCCCCCCCCCCCCCCAACAGAAAAAACAATAGATGAATAGGTGCGAGGATTTAGCTGTAGCTTACGAAAAAGCTTTTCTGCCCATGGTGGTAAGCCACCGAGGTGGAACATGTAGTACCAACCAGGAGCAGAGGTTCAAATGTCCTCTTGGAACAAGAATTGAATAAAAAACAAACATAAAAGAAAATTAAAAATAATCAACATTTTTACTTGAACTTCTCTTCTTCCCTGGATAAAAAACTCCTCTAACTGAGCTCCAGGCCCTAACATCAACTGGCCCGACCATATGTCCTCTGTGTAAAGTTAGCGTGAACGAAGTTATTGAAAAGACGGTTTTAGCGATCTTTTCGACCGCCCAAGCCCTGAAAGCAGTTCACTGGTGTAGCAGTGCCCCCTAGTAATTATCATACTTGCGTTTTAAAGTTTTATTTCACGGCGGGGTTGAGGGAGTCGTCTCGATGAATTTCATGGCGTCATTCGCTTTATGGAATACATGTTGCTCTCCTTGGTCATCTGTGATTCTGAGGATGGCGGGGTATTGGAGCATGAACTTCAATCCTTTTTTTATGCACGAAGAGCATGCTGGGGTGAAGGTTTGTCGTAGCTTTGACATTTCTGCGGAGTAGTCATTAAAGAGTCGGATGGTGGCTCCTTTGAAGTCCAAGGGGGTCTTTAAATCTCTATAGGCTTTCATAATCGCCATTTTGTCTGCAAAGTCTAGATATCGTGTCATCACTACCCGAGGGGGTCGTTTGTCTCCCTCGTTCCGGGGAGGCCCTACTCTGTGTGAGCGCTCCACTTTGACCCCTTTTTTGAGGCCTATTAGCTTAGGTAGTGTGGATGCTGCAAAATCATGGAGTGCTTGAGGCTGTGTTGATTCTGGGAGGCCTACGATCCTTATATTATTTCGGCGTGAGCGGTTTTCCAGATCTTGGAGTTTAGCTTGCATTTGCTTGTTTTCTGCTATGATCCGTGTTATTTTAGTTTCCCCACTTGCCCTATCGTCCTCTAGGCTTTGGACGCGGTCCTCTACCTTTGAGAATCTGCTGTCATGTTGTTGGATCTGCGAGTGTATGTCTTGTAGGGACTTATCTAGGGCGGCTTGTATTGCTGCGTGCAATTCCGGGGCGAGAGATTTTACTACCTCCGTTGCCAACTTTTTATAGTCAATGTACCCGGGGCCTCCACTTACTTCTTGTGAGGCTGCCTGGTCTCCTGTTACCTCCTCTTGCTGTTGTGAGCTGTTGTCCCAGCCCGGAGAGCTGGGCCTTGAGGTCTCGCTCGGAGGGCTGGAGTCAGGCGCCATCTTGTCTCCTTCTCCCTCCTCCTCGTCTCCAACTCTTTTGCGGCCTGATCGCATGACGTAGCGGTCCATGCGGATGGCGGAAATACTCCTCCGGGGTCCAGGGTATTAGCTGGTGTCAGCGCAGGTTAGTGAGGGCACTTTGGCTGCGGTGTAGATCGTTCTCCGTTGGTGCGGGCTGCAGAGCTCTTCTCCTCCGCGGCTTACATCCAGGCGCCGGAACCGGAAGTTGAAAGTGTTTTTTTAATAAACAATACTGAGCAAAAGTCACAGAATATATTTGTGGATCGGTGGTACGCAAGTGATCCTACTTGGAGGCAGTGAAAGTGTTTTTTTTAATAAACAATACTCAGCAAAAGTCACAGAATATATTTGTGGATCGGTGGTACGCAAGTGATAACACTTGGAGGCACTGAAAGTGTTTTTTTTAATAAACAATACTCAGCAAAAGTCACTGAATATACGTGTGGATCGGTGGTACGCAAGTGATCCCACTTGGTGGCACTGAAAGTGTTTTTTTAATAAACAATACTCAGCAAAAGTCACAGAATATATTTGTGGATCGGTGGTAGGCAAGTGATAACACTTGGAGGCACTGAAAGTGTTTTTTTTAATAAACAATACTCAGCAAAAGTCACTGAATATACGTGTGTTTCGGTGGTACGCAAGTGATCCCACTTGGCGGCACTGAAAGTGTTTTTTAATAAACAATACTCAGCAAAAGTCACTGAATATATTTGTGGATCAGTGGTACGCAAGTGATCCCACTTGGCGGCACTGAAAGTGTTTTTTTAATAAACAATACTCAGCAAAAGTCACAGAATATATTTGTGGATCGGTGATACGCAAGTGATCCCACTTGGCGGCACTGAAAGTGTTTTTTTAATAAACAATACTCAGCAAAAGTCACAGAATGTACGTGTGGATCGGTGGTACACAAGTGATCCCACTTGGTGGCATTGAAAGTGTTTTTTTTTAATAAACAATACTCAGCAAAAGTCACTGAATATACCGTATTTTTCGGACTATAAGACGCACCTGACCATAAGACGCACCTGGGTTTTGAGGACAAAATCCAGGGGGAAAAAAATTATACTAACCCTGGTGCGTCTGATACAGGGACATCTTCTGGAGCAGGAGTTGGAGGGCTGGTTCTCAACTTTTTGCTGCGTGAGGCAACAAGGAAGCCAGGCATAGGTCTCCACAGTATGTGTAGTCAGGCATAGGTTCCCCTCCAGTATAGGTAGCCAGGCATAGTTGCCTGCAGTGTAGCCAGGCATAGTTGCCTGCAGTGTAGTTAGCCAGGCATAGTTGCCTGCAGTGTAGTTAGCCAGGCATAGTTGCCTGCAGTGTAGGTAGCCAGGCATAGGTGTACTCACTCACAAGCTCCAGGTTATGCCTGCATCGCCGTCCTCTGGCTGCTGCTGGTGGCGATCGGGTTAATCCTTGTGCAGCTCCATGTTATTTCTGCATCGCCGTCCTCTGGCTGTTGCTGGCGGCAATCGGGTTAATCCACGTGCTGGGTCAATGTTATTTTTGCATCGCCGTCCACTGGCTGCTGCTGCTGGCGGCGATCCGGTTATTCCACGTGCTGGCTCGCATCGGGCAATACCGGCAGTGTCGGATGTGCAGTAGCCGCGTTCTCTCCTGGGAGCCCGAAGTACTTTGCGAGCATGGCCGGCAATAGAGGGGGTGTACGCTATTGTAACAGCGTGTGGCTGTTACATGCCGCTCACATACCGGAAGTAGTCCCGGTATATGAGCGGCGTGTAACAGCCACACGCTGTTACAATAGCGGCCAGGAGAGAACGCGGCTACTGCACATCCGACACTGCCGGTATTGCCCGATGCGAGCCAGCACGTGGAATAACCGGATCGCCGCCAGCAGCAGCAGCCAGTGGACGGCGATGCAAAAAAACCATTGAGCCAGCACGTGGATTAACCCGATCGCCGCCAGCAACAGCCAGAGGACGGCAATGCAGGCATAACATGGAGCTGCACGAGGATTAACCCGATCGCTGCCAGCAGCAGCCAGAGGACGGCGATGCAGGCATAACAGAGCTGCACGTGGATTAACCCGATCGCCGCTAGCAGCAGCCAGAGGACAAGAGCTGGATGCGCAAGAAAAATGGGACCACTTGTGAAAGCCTGGGCTCGAGGCTGGAGATGATCTCTGGGACATGAGTTGAGGTAGGCTGGCTGGTGTCCAGCATTAGCAGGGGCGGCGGCAGTTATTTGTGATTGGCGGAGGGGGGGAAGCAAAGTTAGCATTCGGACCATAAGACGCACTCACTTTTTCTCCCCATTTTGGGGGGAGAAAAAGTGCGTCTTATGGTCCGAAAAATACGGTATGTGTGGATCGGTGGTACGCAAGTGATCCCACTTGGTGGCACTGAAAGTGTTTTTTTAATAAACAATACTCAGCAAAAGTCACTGAATATATTTGTGGATTGGTGGTAAGCAAGTGATCCCACTTGGTGGCACTAAAAGTGTTTTTTTAATAAACAATATGCTACAAAAGTCACTGAAAATGAAAATACGTGTGGATTTTTAACAACCCTGTGGGTGCTGCAGCTGCTGTCAGTGGTGAGGCTGGGGCACTGTGGCTGGCCTGGCTGGCAGTGAGGCCCTGTGGGTGCTGCTGTCAGCGGTGAGGCTGGGCCCTGTGGCTGGTCTGGCTAGCAGTGAGGCTCTGTGGGGGCTGCTGTCAGCGGTGAGGCTGGAGGCTGGGGCCCTGTGACTGGCACTGGCAGACAGTACGCTACGCTAAACTCCCTACCTACCCAAAGCTAAACCCCAAAGCAAATGGCGCAGATCACGCGCGTTCGGGTATTTATGCACCCGAACACGTGACCCGCTCGGCCAATCACAACGCGAGACGCGCGTTCGTCCGAACGTACGGCCACGTTTGGCCGAACGTTCAGCCAAGGACAAGTTCGAGCCACGTGGCCGAGCATCCATCACTCGAACACCACAAAATTTGTCAAATCCCGAACAGTGGTGAACACTGTTCGATCAACACTACTACCTGCCAGCTACTACAATCTGCCTATCACTACCTACCTTGTTACTGCAATGTACTTATTTCTACCTCCTGACCACTACAATAACCTACCTATTAGATTGTGATTTAGCATGTGGGGGCAGAGGGGAGTCCCACAACTGCATTATTAGCTCTTTATTGGCCCTGTGCTGGTAATAATCCCTTCTATAGATGCTATGAATAGTGGTAATCATTAAAGGGGCACTACAGCGAAAAACTGTAACATTTTAAATATGTGCAAACATATACAAATAAGAAGTACATTTTTCCGGAGTAAAATGAGCCATACATTACTTTTCTCCTATAATGCTGTCACTTACAGTAGGCAGTAGAAATATGACAGAAGTGACAGGTTTTGGACTAGTCCATCTCTTCATAGGGGAATGTAAAACTTGAACTGGGGCCCAATGCTCCCTAGCTACGCCACTGTTTTCCATGTATAATTGACAATCATGGATGTGAGCTAAGCTATGGCAACCTGTCACTGCTTTCTAAATGGGTTAGAATGTCCAGAATAGAATCTGTAAATAAGCTGAACAGCTGTGCCTCACTGATAAAACCTAACTCTGATAGCTGCAATTTATGTTCTTTTAAATGCCCACACATGCATGTTTACATCTAAATATTGCTATTTTTTTAGACATTGCTCTGAGTAGAAAATAATATATTTTTTTTCCTATTTGTACAGTCATACAGAAAAAATGTTTAAAACATGTTGTTCCATTAGAGGATTATATTTACTCATTGTTATCATACTGATATTGTTTATACATGTAGGAGGACCACATTTTATGCATTGTATTATACACTTAATGGCCTACAGCTCACAAATTAGAGATATGAATTCACAGGGGGTCCTGTTTTCCAGTAACCAAAATTACATGCTGTGACTGACACATTGTTTATACTGGAAACAAAGCTAGATTATACAAACATGAGAAAAAACCCCATTTTTTGAAAGATGCTATTTAAAAATCGATTTAAAAAAAGAAAGAAAAGAAAGAAAATTATATATATCCTACTAATATTATAAATGGGAAAGTTTGGATGTTTGGAAGTTTGGATGTTTGTTACTCGATCGTGCAAAAATGGCTGAACGGAATTGAATGAAATTTGGCACACACATAGTACACTACCTGGAATAACATATAGGATACTTAGTACAAAACGTGAGTGGAGACAAATACAAATTTCACTGGGAAATGTAAAAAGCAGCCATTCTTACACTGTTATTAGTAGAGTTCTCAAACTTTGCACAGTTGGTCACTGGGTGACTGGGATTAACATTTTGAAAAGTGGGTGGAGCCTACATAAGCCAATTAAAAGTCACCTATTGATTTTCAAGGGAAATATTTCATTGCTGTCATTCTTGCACTGTTAATGGCTCAAGCCTCAAACCTTGTACAGTTGGTCTTTGGGTGACGGGGTTCAAATTCAGAAAAGGGGGTGGAGCCACAAACAGCCACTCAGATTTGTTTCATTTCAATGAAAATTATTAATGACAAAGACTGCAAAGCTTACAAACTTGGTCATTAAGTAATTGTGTGTTAGGGATAGAAAAAGGGGCCGTAGCGAACACCTGCCAAATACATAGCCGGTCAAAGCCGGGTCATCAGTGGGTGGAGACAAATACAAATTTCACTGGTAAAATGTAAACAGCAGCCATTCTTACACTGTTAAAGGCAGGGTTCTCAAACTTTGCACAGTTGATTACTGGGTGACTGGGATTAATATTCTGAAAAGAGGGTGGAGCCTACATAAGCCAATCAAAATTCACCTATTGATTTTCAAGGGAAATATTTCATTGCTGTCATTCTTGCACTGTTAATGACACAAGCCTCAGATCTGATACAGTTGGTCTTCGGGTGACTGGGGTTCAAATTCAGAAAAGGGGGTGGAACCACAAACAGTCAATCATATTTTTTTCATTTCAATGCAAATTATTCATGCCAAAGACCGCAAATCTCACAAACTTGGTCATTGAGTAATTGTGTGTTAGGGTTAGAAAAAGTGCGCACAGCCAACACCAGTCAAGTACATTCCCAGGAAATGCCTGGTCATCAGTGGGCGGAGAAAAATACAAATTTCACTGGCAGAATGTAAACTGCAGCCATTATTACACTGTCAATGGTAGTGTTCTCAATATTTGCACAGTTGGCCCCTGAGTAACTGGGATTAATATTCAGAAAAGTGGGTGGAGCCTACAAAAGCCAATCAAAATTCACCTATTGATTTTAAGGGGAAATATTTCATTGCTGCCATTCTTGCACTGTTAATGGCACAAGCCTCAAACCTGGTACAGCTGGCCTTTTGGTGACTGTAATTCAAATTCAGAAAAGGAGGTAGAGCCACAGCCAATTAGATTTATTTCATTTCAATGCAAATCATTGATGCAAAAGACCGCAAAGCTCACAAACCAGGTCATTGAGTAATTGAGTAATTGTGTGTTAGGATTAGAAAAAGTGGGCAGAGCCAACACTAGCCAAATATATATATATGTGTATGTATGTATGTATATATATATATAATTTCTAAATGTTTTCAAGTTCCAGTGGCTACAGTGCAAAGCATTATTAAAAAAAATTACACGATGTTGAAAATCTCAGAGGACGTGGTCGGAAGCGAAAAGTGACACCTGTGCTAGCTAGGAGGATAGTGAGAGAGGTGAAAAAGAATCCAAGGATCACCACCAAGGCCATCCTGGTGAATCTGGGCTCTGCTGGTGGCAATGTCTCAAGGCAGACAATCCAACAGACACTGCACACTGCTGGGTTCAATGGATGCTGACAAAGAAGGATGCCACTCCAGATAAGGCACACCAAAGCTCACTTGTCATTTGCAAATGCTCATCTGGACAAATAAGAAGACTTCTGGTCTTCTGTGTTATGGTCAGATGGAACAAAAATTGAATTGTTTGATCACAATGATGTTTCCTTCATTTGGCATAAAAAAGGAGAAGCCTTAAACCCAAAGTACACCATCCCCACTATCAAATATGGTGGTGGGAACCTAATGCTTTTGGGATGTTTAATAGCCAATGGACCAGGGAACCTAATCACAGTAAACGGCACCACGAAAAAAGAGCAATACATGAGGATTCTCAATGAAAAGATCAGGAATTCTGCAGAGAAACTTGGCCTTGGGCACCAGTGGACATTTCAGCAAAACAATGATCCAAACACACAGCAAAAGTGGTGAAGAAATGGTTAAGCCGACAACAACATTAATGTTTTGGAGTGGCCCAGTCAGAGTCCTGACTTGAATCCAGTTGAGAATTTCTGGAGGGAGCTAAAGATCAGGGTGATGGCAAGAAGACTCTCCAACCTGAAAGATTGGGAGCTCACTGCTAAAGATAGTACGGGGGTGGAGTTTCCCAAAGATAGATAATGTGATGAAACAAAAATAATAATAATAAGAGGGAGGGGGGTGTCTTTACCACCCCAGATGGAAGAACCCAAAGCACAGGGTTAATGTAAAAAAAATTAAATAAATTATTTAGCATGATTAAAAGGGCAACGCGTTTCACAGGTCTCAGCCCGCTTCTTCAGGTCAATACAAGTGCCTACAAACAAAAATACATATATATGTGTATACTGGCCCTGCTAAATGACATACTATATTTCAAATATATTTCAAAAACCATTACATTAGTATTAGACATTATTGATGGTATATCTCAAGAGTATTTGTTGATGGTATAAGCAATATTATCTCTATGCTCTATATTCTAGAACTTTGTAATATATTTTATTTAATATATTTGTATAATATATTTTGAAATATATTATCAAATAATTACTTGCTGGTTGAATAAAAGTAACTTTAAATCAAGATTTGCCAAGAGTATGCATAATTATGGGCAGGTGTGTGTGTGTGAGTGTGTGTGTGTGTGTGTGTGTGTGTGTGTGTGTGTGTGTGTGTGTGTGTGTGTGTGTGTGTGTGTGTGTGTTTGGCACTGGTTATGGAGATGAAGATTTAATTGTTCAGCACGACCTGGCACCTGCTCACAGTGCCAAAACCACTGGTAAATGGTTTACTGACCATGGTATTACTGTGCTCAATAGGCCTGCCAGCTCTCCTGACCTGAAACCCATAGAGAATGTGTGGGATATTGTGAAGAGAAAGTTGAGAGACGCAAGATCCAACACTCTGGATGAGCTTAAGGCCGCTATTGAAGCATCCTGGGCCTCCATAACACCTGAGCAGTGCCACACAGGCTGATTGCCTCCATGCCACGCCGCATTGAAGCAGTCATTTCTGCAAAAGGATTCCCGATCAAGTATTGAGTGCATAACTGAACATAATTATTTGAAGGTTAATTATATGGTAGAGGAAGAAAGCCCTTAAAAAATAGCACCTCCCACAGCAAAATTTGAAAAAGTATAACAAAAATCTTTATTCAACATTGGGTATATTAATAATCACAGTACTGATGATTCAATTAAGAATAAAACCATTTAAAAACCAAGCAAATATTCCAACATGATCCCTGCTGCATATGAAACAATCACTCTAAATGCAATATATTGTATAATGACACAATGCTGCTGTCAGATATAAAACCCCACAGTAGGCTCATTATTGAGCCCAACAGGGGGAGAACCCGGGTTCAGTATATTATTATTATTATTATTATTTAGTATTTCCATAGCGAATATAGGAAATTTGGGTTTTCATGAGCTGTATGCCAAAATCATCAATATTAAAACAATAAAAGGCTTGAACTACTTCAGTTGTGTGTATTTGAATCTAAAATATATGAGAGTCTAATGTTTAGCAGTACATTACAGAAAATAATGAACTTTATCACAATATGCTAATTTTTGAGAAGATCCTGTAGGTATAGCTATAGTTAACTGCAGCTATAGCAGGGCCCAGCATATAAGTTTGGTACTAAAGGGTCTCTTGAGCCAATAACTCACCTCTAAAGTACCGTATTTTGCGCCGTATAAGACGCTCCGGAATATAAGACGCACCCAGGTTTAGAGGGCAAAAACCAGGGAAAAAAAATATAAACTAAACCTGGTGCATCCATGTTCCAGGAGCGTCTTGTACATGACCTCCCCCAAATGGTGCCCTCCTGTGTCCCCCTGTCTCTCCCAGGTGTCCCTCTGTCACCCCCAGGTGTCCCTCTGTCACCCCCAGGTGTCCCCCTGTCACCCCCAGGTGTCCCCCTGTACCCCCAAGTGTCAGCAGCCTGTCAGCCCCCCAAGTGTCAGCAGCCTGTCAGCCCCCCAAGTGTCAGCAGCCTGTCAGCCCCCCAAGTGTCAGCAGCCTGTCAGCCCCCCAAGTGTCAGCAGCCTGTCAGCCCCCCAAGTGTCAGCAGCCTGTCAGCCCTATGTGTCCTCCTCCATTCTATGTGTCCCGCTGTGAGGTGTCCCGCTGTGAGGTGTCCCGCTGTGAGGTGTCCCCACGACCCCCCACTTGTCTATCCTCCCCTCCTGTGTCGCCGGGTCCCCCCCATGTAAGAAGCGGCAGAAGCTTACCTCCTCCATCTTGCCCGCGGCGATTGAAGACATCCGGTTCCTGTGTGCGGCTTCCTCTAGTGCCGGCTTGTAATGACGCGTCATCAATGACGCGTCATTACAAGCCGGAGGAAACCGAACACAGGAGCCGGATGTCTTCAATCGCCGCGGGCAAGATGGAGGAGGTAAGCTTCTGCCGCTTCTTACATGGGGGGGACCCAGCGACACAGGAGGGGGGAATAGACAAGCGGGGTCAAGGGGGAACGCAGACACAGGCAAGGCAGGGAATCCCCGATGACGGCGGGTCGGCGGTTCGTATCGGCGGGCGTCCATAAGTCGGGGATTCCCTGCCTTTGCCGTATAAGACGCAGGGACTTTTTCTCCCCATTTTTTGGGGAGAAAAAGTGCGTCTTATACGGCGGAAAATACGGTACATGCTGTAGTGTAGTCAATTTAGGGAGAAAGCAATTGCCGGCAAGTGTCTGGAGCAAGACAGAAATAAAGGGGATGCCCAAATTTCCACTTTTTGAAGTGTGTGTGTGTGTGTGCGTGTGTGGGGGGGGGGTTAAAATACCTGTCTGTCACATATTTCCTACAGCACTACTTATGGTCCAGTGTCCCCAGGTGGTCCCTGGACTACTCAGCCAAAATCTTTGACTAGGACAAATGCCCACTTGCATGTTTAGTTCCCGCTCCCTCATGCCAGTTTCATGCTGGAATTAGTTATTACCTCGGGGAAGGGTGGGGTGCCAAGGATCCGTTACTCAGTAGGGATGCACGCGACGCCAATCGGCATTAGGTGGTCCTCCTGGGGGAGCCCATTGGCATTAGGCGGTCGCAGAGAAGTTAACAAGCATTTTATGAAAATGTGTGAACATATCACTTAGGAGAAAACTCAGGAGAAAAAGTGAATTGCGTATGGGCCAGAGTGTTTTTAGAGGCAGAAATCTTGTTTTCAAAAGCATATTATACTATTCATTTATTAAATGAAATAATCAAAGCAGTACTTTTACTAAGCACTTCCTGGAGGTCTCCTTTAATGTCTAGCCCTCAGTGACATTTACTTGAACTGAGTTTTTTCTTCTGGCATTATCCCTATTATATAAACTCTTCCCTACATTAATGACATACCACACAACAGAAGACTGCATTTAATTACCTGCAATTGCCTTTTTCAGTGAACTGCTGAACTTAGATTAAATACTTGAGCAATTATGCTTATTATATATAAACCAAGTAGGCCGTAAACTACAAAGCAATATATTTACAGTAAATAAAATAGCTTTACGATGCAATTGCATATTTGGGATTTACAAGTAAAAATATGTTTTTTATTTCTTCTCTTTGGTAATTGTAATGATACTCTCAGGGGATTTTAGAATTGTCATAATCACCAGTGTAATATGCTGAAGAGATTCATTCATATAATTAAAACGTAGTTGTTTTTTTTCAGGAATTAAGCATTCAGAACCTCTGGAAACAAATAATTGAAAATGCTGTAAGTTCAGAGTAAAGAGCTCCTTTACAGTGGTGAATTTAATCAAGAACTAAAAAGTAAAATTTAGGGGGCGTGGCCAGTCGGCAATGGAGTAAGACATGCCTCGCAGCAGCTCCCAACAACATCAGCTCCAGCCAGCCTTGGCACACTCGGGTGCCCACCGAAACATACCCTAAGGTAGCGGGAAGAGACACGGACCTTCCCCGGGCGAGTTGGCTGCCACACAGACTTGCAGCATGTCGTGGAAAGGCCGCAAGGAGATCGGCGACACGGATTCCGGCAAGGCCCAAGATGGCGCCGGCAGCACCCCCGCTCCCAAGCTCTCCAAGGCCGCGAAAAGGGCCGTGGCGAAACTGCAGCAATATGCCTGCCAGACTGCAGCTGCCTCAGCATCCTGGCAGGAACCCACAGGTACGGAGGGGATTGAGGAGGGGGACAGCTGGGACACGGAGACCGCACGGAGCAGGGCAGTGAGCCCTGACGCTGGATCTCAGCACTCCCTTGACGCACAGCAAACAGCAGTACAGGCTGACCCTGGCATAGAATCATAGCCAGAACCCACCTTGGCAGACATAATGAAGGCTGTCACTTCATGTAACGCTGCAATTACGGCTTTAGCTAACCAAACTGGGGGTCTAAAGGAGGAGCTATCCAATATCAGGGAGCGCACCACGGAACTGGAAGGCAGAATGAGTAAAGTGGAGGATACAATGGCGCCTCACTGTCGAGATTTAAAAAGAGTGATCGCGCATGCTATGGCCAATTCAGACAAGAATGATGACTTGGAAAACAGGCTGAGAAGAAACAATATAAGATTTATAGGCTTTCCTGAAAAATGTGAGCTTCCTGACCCAACGCTGTTCATTGAAAACTGGCTTGCAGAAACGTTTGACACTGAGTATCTAACACGGCTGTTTGCAGTAGAAAGGGCTCATCGTATCCCATCACGCGCCCCAAAGCCAGGGGCTATGGCAAGGCCTATAATTGCTAGAATTTTACACTACCGAGACAGAGAGCTGATTTTACAAAAAGCTTGAAAGCTGGAGAATATATCATATAATGGACAGCGGATCTCGCTATACCCTGATTTCTCTGCGGAAGTGCAGAAGCAGAGGGCTCAATTCATCAACACTAAAAGAAGACTTCAGAAACTTAACTTGAAGTATGCTATGATTTACCCGGCAAAACTCAGAATTATCTGGAAAGATGAATCTCACTTTTTCCAAGAGCCAGGGGAAGCTATGCAATGGCTCGACAAGAATGAACAGTTTATTAAATCTCAGCTGAAAGAAGAAGAAACCTGAGACACTTAAGACACTTAAAGGGGATATGTCTTTCTGAAATCCTATCTGGATTACCCCTTTAAACGCTGAACTAGTTTTCTCCCCCACAAAGGAGCTTTCTTTTAAATTTTTTAAATATTTAGTATATATGTTCTATCTGTTTATGGGTGGGCACCCACGATTTATCCGGCAGTGATATATTATATGGCTGACTGGATTTTGGTTACCGGCTGGTGTTAGACACGGGGGAAAATATTGTTTTTCAGCTTATATTTAATGTAAAGTCATATCTAGCTCTTTATGTTGCGCAGCTGGAAAAGTTCAAAACGGCTATTATGTCTCACCACTTCATTTCATATCTGCAACGCCGGGAAGCGTTGTTTCATCTGCTTGGACTGGGTCTTCTTGAGTCCTGATAGCGTGTGAAAGTTTTGCCGGACTTGAGGAGGCTGAATGGCATATTTCTTTCCATGAATTACGGGAGTACCTGGGGCTCCAGGACTCCTATGTGTGTTAATGGTTTATTTCAATGATGTTACAAAATCCATGGTTCAGAGGTTAAAGTTTACTTTAAGACATGTACATAGTTTAGAGGAGGTTATTGAGGTCTTCTGACTATGCTATTCAGAAGGTAGGGCAAAGGTACAGAAAGATAAGTGCGGCAGCTGGTCGCGCAAAGAAAATAGGTCTAAATGTGAAGAATGTCTTTCAAGTGCTTTAGCTGGAATGTGAGAGGTATCTCTGACCCCACCAAGAGGCAGGCTATCTTTACGTACCTTAGAACATTTGCTCCAGCCATTTATTGTCTCCAAGAGACACACTTAACTAAAGATAAACTTGGTTGGTTAAATAAGAGATGGGTTGCTTGATCTTTTCATTCAACGCATACGTCGTATTCGAAGGGTGTCTCTATACTGATCCATGCAGGAATAGAGTATGAACATATCCACGAAGTAATAGACTCCGAGGGTAGATACGTAATAGTTCATGGCAAATTCTACAAGAGAGAGTGCATTGTGATTGCTATATATATCCCCCCCCCCCCTTACTCTTTCACCACAATTAAACTTTTACTTCCCTACATAACTGATAAAAGCAATCTGCCGATTGTGCTGGTTGGAGATTTCAATTGTTGTTTGGATTTAGAGTTGGATAAATTGGGATTTAAAGGGGACACCCCACGCTATACGCACTTATGTAAAACTTTAGGCAAATTAGGCCTAACAGAAGTTTGGAGATCTAGGAACCCTGACCTCATTGAGTTTTCCTGCTTCAACAAAATACATATGTCCCTATCCAGAATTGATTTCACTGTAGCAAACCAGGCTATGATGCCATGCCTCAAAGAAATACACTATGAGGTGAGGGGCTTATCAGATCATTCCCCTATGGTGGTTAATATGCAAATGAGTGTGATGCTACAGGTAAATAGGCCTCCATGGAAGATGAACGCTTTCTGGTTCCCACTTATAACTTCTCACACTGAGATTATGAAAAAACTACGAGAATTTTTCAATATAAATGAACCCCTAGCAGAATCTCAATGGACCTGGGAAGCGTTTAAAGCATTTACATGTGGATTATTCATCCAAGCAATTAATAGAGTTAAAACAGACTCCACTGAATGGGTAAAGCTTCATAAGCTGGCTGTATCCGAAGCCGAAAAAACAGTATATTAATGACCCATCTGATGCACATAAAGTTCAGTGGCTGGCTACCCAAGAGCAGTACCAAAAATTGATTCTTAGTAAGGCTAATCAGAAAAGATTTTTTTACCAAGCAGGCGTTCTTTGACCAGGGGGACCAGACAGGACATCTCTTGGCAGTTATTGTAAGAGTACAACAGGGCTCGAGCTTTATCCCGTTACTTAAAACCCCCACGAGAAGCCTGGTAGATGAGTCAACAGATGTCCTAAAGGAACTTCACAGGTTCTATGCAGATCTATATTCATCTAAAATCCTGCGTTCCAGTCAGGAGATTAATGCCTTTTTAATAAAGCTCCCCATGGCCAAATTATCGGAGGAGGACAGGCAATTACTAGAGGCCCCTTTAACCTTGGAGGAGTTAGAAATAGCTGTGGCCTCTATGGCAAACAATAAAGCCCCGGGGACAGACGGACTCCCATCTGAAATGTACAAACACTACTCGGAAATACTGCTGCCTAAATTATTAGAAATGGCCACTAGGGCGCAGGAATTGGGCAGACTACCTTCCTCTTTGGATGTTGCTACAATTGTACTTATAACTAAATCTGATAAAGACCCCCTGTTGGCAGAGTCCTACCGCCCAATATCACTCCTGAATGCGGACGTTAAAATCATAGCGAAGGCCTTGGCTAACAGATTGTCTAAAGTGATTACAACAGTGATCTCGTCAGACCAGACGGGGTTTATGCCACAAAAAGCCACTGCAAACAATATCCGTAGACTCTATTTAAACCTTCAAGCCCAAGCGGATAACGCAGGCCAGAGGGCAATTCTCGCACTGGATATAGCCAAGGCCTTCGATAGCGTGGAATGGACGTATTTATGCGGGGTATTGGAGCATCTGGGATTTGGACCGTATTTTATTGGGTGGGTGAAAACACTATATCGATCTCCCTCTGCTATTATAAGGGCTAATGGCTCTGTTTCATCCCCATTTAATCTGCAGCGCGGTACGAGGCAGGGTTGTCCCCTATCGCCGTTGCTCTTTGCAATAGCCATTGAGCCTCTCGCAGAATGTGTAAGGGGCTCCCCAGATATTGTGGGGTTTCAATATGGTAGCATTGAAGAAAAAATATCGCTCTATGCAGATGACACATTGCTATATCTGGCAGATACACAGTCCTCATTAGAAGCCACCATCACTTTACTACAAAAATTCAAGGAGTACTCTGGCCTTTCTGTGAATTGGGACAAGTCCTGTATAATGCCAGTAGACCCCTTTGTAATACCTCCCCTTGCAGCAAAATCCAAACTAAAATTGGTGGGATCATTTAAATATTTGGGAATAGTTATATCTAGGGAACCCACCCAATTTGAGCAATTAAATATTGCCCCCTTATTAGACAGATGTAGGTCCAAAATTAAAGCATGGCTGAAACTACCTCTATCATTGGTGGCCAGAGTAAACCTTATAAAAATGGTTCTAATGCCGCAAATTTTGTATTTTCTCCACAATTCACCTGTATGGCTACCCAAAAAACTATTTAAAATTTTTGATAGGATGTTTAGAGACTTGATATGGAATAAGAAACAGCCCCGAATTAAACTTGAACTGTTGCAGCATTCTAAAGAGGAAGGTGGGTTAGCAGTCCCTAATATATATATATATATATATATATATATATATATATATATATATATATATATATATATATTTTTTTTTTTTTCGGCTCAGATGCAACACTTAGGCGGGTGGGAACAAGAAGATTTGGCAGAATCAATCAGGAATCTTTTAAACTACTGGCTGAGCTCTAAAACAATATATGAAGCATTGGAGGGAGGTAGAGTTAATATGATACAACCCAAAGTGCCCACATTTACTCTCATGTATAAGGTATGGCACAAGGTCAGGTTCCTGCAACAGGTCACTGGCTTTACGATATATACTCCGGTCTGGCGAAATTATGAGCTAACGGAATTGGCAGGGTTAGACTTTGGGCAAATCTGGGAAAAAGTTGGGGTGGATAAATTATCATGGATATGGAATGGGGAGGGTGTTGTGTCTTTCAACTCGATTGTACAAAGGTGCCATCCTATTTCCAAGGGGCTTTTGCAATTTCAATACTTACGACTCAAACACGCAATCAAGAAACCGGCAGAGACATATAAGTTTAGACCCCAATCATCCCCAGTATTAAATATGGTGGCCCAAGCAACGACTAAACAAGGCCTTATTTCCCAATGTTATCTTATGCTACTTGAGGATTTTCATCGGAAATTCCCGTTGAAATGTAGAGATATGTGGACCAAGGATATTCCAACTATATCAGACCAAGATTGGTTGGAGGCCCTTCAGGCTATACCACTGTTATCAGTAAATGCCACACAGAAGTTCACGCAGTTTCAGATAATCCATAGGTCTCACTATACACCTAAACGACTATTCAAATTTGGTCTGCTTCCCTCGCCAGCCTGTCCTAGATGCGCTAGAGATCACGGGGACCTGTTGCACATGCTCTGGAACTGTCCCAAATTAAGGAGATACTGGAATAATATTTTGATGGCTATAGATCAAATTTTTAACATAAAGATCCCACGTACTGAGGTGGTCTGTGTGTTGGGGGCATTTGAGGATGGCACTATGTCCGAGCATACTAGAATTGCGATCTTAAGAGTACTGTTTGTGGCTAGGAAATTGATTCTTCAGATATGGAAAAATCCCAATCCCCCCACTATAAACATGTGGATAGTGCAGGTAAACGCCTCGCTAAAATTGGAAAAAGTTATTTACAAACATAGGGGGGATGTGGGTAAGTTTGAAAAAATATGGTGCAACTGGCTGGCCGCACATGATTATGTAGATCCCGATCTTATCAGAGACCAGATCTTGGCAAATATTGGCTTATCAAGAACATAGAATGTTAATTTTAGCTAAGACATGCTTGAATTTGTTGTATCTTTATGTACTATACTCTTGCTGTACGAAAGCTACTACCCGTCAATGCCTTGTATGACTTGTAAGACCTCAATAAACTAAGTTTTGTTGATCAAAAAAAAAGTAAAATTTAGAAACATGAGAACAGCTCACTCTACCATTAAGTAAGTGCCAGGCAAAGTAAAAGGTCATCTCAGGAAAGTGCACAAAAGGAGGCATATACACCCCTTCCTTCAGTCAACATAAGTGAATTAAAGGATACCAGAGCCCAACACACTACGAGACACTCCTAGTGATGACTGACTCTGGCGACCCGGAAGAGGCTACCGGAGAGGCTTCAGATATGAAAAGAGGAGGGCAGAGGAGAACTGGGGAGCGGTGGGCATCAGGACAGCTCCACTTACATGCCTGCGCCTCCTGTTTCTCCTAGTGTGTTTGCTCTAGTATCCTTTAACGAGGCACCACAGTGACATAAAGTAGAATGTTGTAAATGATTCAGTAGATCCACTTTTATGTTCATTATCCTGGTTTCGGCATTAGAAACACTTTCTATATCTACAGTATATAGCAATGTATATTGGTATGTGACCCCAACCTCCCTGGGTTGTTTTGCTAAGCTTGTTTAGCTATGCACAATTCTCCTCCCACAGCATCCTGGTAGACCAGGTGTTGCTTTTACTGACAGAACACACAGTAAACAAACATTCCATACGTGATGCATCTGCAAGTAGTAAATATGTCTCCACCAGCGATACATGTAATAATGCAAAATAGGGAGACAAAAGATTTTACAATGGACAAACTATGGCAAAAGTAATATTGTTAAAATAAGCAATATTTTTTTTTAAACTAAATTATTTAGTTCTTCTGTAAGCCACACAGACAATTAAGCATTCCACATATTCTTACCCACAACAGCCCTTACATGTTCTTAATCACCCTAAAAAAATCTCCCACAAAGAACTGGGGCACAGACTAAGACTAGTACAATTAGCACCTGCTTCTTGAAATGTTGGAGGATCTTTGGAGACAATGGCCTCGATTCATAAAGCATTCCCGCATTCGGAAATGCAAAAAAACGCTCACTTTACCGACCACACACCAAAATATGCATTCATAAAGGCTTTTTCCGCATGAAAAGCCGACATTTGCGAGCAGAGTGATCAATCACCGCCTTGCGCGGTGATTATCACAGCAACAGTAACAAATGTCAATTCATAAAGATTAGAGGTAGCGGTATGCGGACGGGTATTACCGCTACCTCTGATGTGGCGAGAAGCGTGCGGAATCCGTTGCAGTGAATGGGACAGACCTCCCAAGCAGCTGCAGAGAGAACACCGCACGGAGGGATTCCGCCTGCTTCCCCTGTTTCCGCACGTCTCCCGACAGCCTAACGCCTGCCTACAGCGGAGTATCTCCGCACGTATATCACAAGTAGCTAAATTTTTATGAATTACCACCCTGAAGGCGGAAATACCGACAGCGGTGTTTCCCCGCTCGACTTTCCCCGCTCGCAGGCAGTTTTATGAATCGAGGCCAAAGGATCTCTTATTCCGCTCATGTGTGAGATATTTGGATTTCAGTAAAATGTTGTATTGCAGACAAAACAACAACAAAAAAGAAGTAAAAAGTGTTTAAAGGATACCCGAGGTGACATGTGACATGATGAGATAGACATGGGTATGTACAGTGTCTAGCACACAAATAACTATGCTGTGTTCCATTTTTTCTTTCTCTGCCTGAAAGAGTTAAATATCAGGTATGTAAGTAGCTGACTCAAACCTGACTCCTGACTGTCCTGTGACAATAACTGGCACTTTCCTAGCAGAAAATGGCTTCTGAGAGCAAGAAAGTGATAAAAAGGGAAATTTCTTATCAGTGAGGGTCACACTGTAGTCACTTCCTGTCTGAGTCAGGATTGAGTCAGCCACTTACATACCTGATATTTAACTCTTTCAGACAGAGAAAGAAAAAAAGGAACACAGCATAGTTATTTGTGTGCTTGGCTCTGTACATACCCATGTCTATCTCTTCATGTCACATGTCACTTCGGGTATCCTTTAAAATTTGAAAACTAAGGACAGTTTGCAAGAAAAACAATCAACACTGTATTGTTCTCAGGATTCATCAACACTGCATGCTTTTTGTAGACGTTCTTTCAAGAAAACACATAGGTTAGTTACTGATCGGATAACTGATAAATATTGATTAACAGAATGTTCCTGTCCTGAGAGCTATAAAACTTTAGCCTTTCAGCTTTCTCACTGGACACTTAGTACCTCCTCAATGTAAAAAAAAAAAAAAATGTCAGATCCTATGGTAAAGTTTAAAGTAAAGGGAGCATCACATCAATGAGCACATAAAAATATAATACAACATGAAATTGATACCTTGTGAACCGTATCCTTCTGAGCAAGTGAGTAGAAGTCTAAAGCCCCACTCACTACATTCAAAACCCACTGAGGTGAGCTTCACAGCAAGGGTCACATAAAATTTGTGTGCTACCATGACCCCATAACAATGACCACATCACCTTAAATATAGCAATGTATAGCCATGTCCCCCGCCTCCCGCTCACACACTCACATACCAGCCCACCCTGTAGTACAATGTTTTATTCAGTAATGCTATGCTCTTGTTATATACACATGTTCCCTGGTACAGGCATACTCCTTCCCTCATGCAGAGCAGCACAGCAAAGCAGGTGCTGTTATAGCTACCTTAGTATAAGCTGTAGACTCTGGTATCCCGCATGCCTTACTCTCATGGTGGCTTTCTTCTCCTAATGCCAAAATCTACCACTCATCATGTGATGTTAGAGGAGTGCCAACAGGAAACTGGTGCAAGGAGAAGGCAGCATACAGAACAGTGAGGCAGGCAAAAAAAAAAAGAAAAAAAGAACTGCAGCACATTTTGAGTCATGTAACTTTAACAATGCCTTTCTTTCAAGTACCTTTAACAATTTTCTCATCTTCTCTTCATTACTTTGCTTGCCCATTATTTGAAACAACTTAAAGTGAACCTCCAGACTAAAAATCTACTCAGCTGCACTGAGAAGGCTTGGTGTTTCTTTAACAGGTTTACAGCATCAGAACTTTGTTTTTCATACCCAAGCCTAATTTTTAGCTGCTTAGAAGCTAAGCTCCGCCCCATCAAAGAAAACTGCCTGGGCATTTTCCCCCTGATGCTGTGCAAAGCATGATGGGATTTCTGATGTTGTTGTTCTCATTGCCTAGCAGCTGGGAGGGGTGAGCAGGTCACAGGACAGTTGGAACTGTGTCTCATGTTCCCTGTCACCTCCTTTCAACCAAAAAGATGGCTGCCCTCATGAAATCACAAACCTTTGCCTGTTCATTTAAAACATGGTGGGTAAGATATTATATTACCTATCTATCTTAATTAACATAACGAATGTAACGTAATACAGTATGTTTGTTTAGGCTGAAGTTCCTCTTTAAATAGCTCTGGAGGGAGGTGGTGTATTTGAGGGAAGGTAAGACGTTATGGAGGGGGGGGGGGGTCTCCTACACAAACCCATGCTCCAAACAACCCAGTGGATATAAGGATACACCGTTGTTGTTGGTAGAATGATTTATCATATGAGAATGAAACCAGATGAATCCTAAAGACATTGTAGACTCTTTTGCAGACTATTTCTCCAATCTTTACAAATTAAAAAATGATGAAACACAACACCAGTAGGTGCCACCAGTACAGGTAGCCAGATATAGGTGCAGTTAGTATAGGTAGCCAGGAATAGGTGCCCCAGTATAGGTAGCAGATATAGCTGCCCCAGTATAGGTAGCAGGTATAGGTGCCCCAATCTAGGTAGCAGGTATAGGGGCCCCATCATAGGTAGTAGCTATAGGAGTCTCCAGTATAGGTAGCAGGTATAGGGGTCACTGCGGGAAGGGGGAGCCAACATCATCCACCCTCCCTCCACATGGCCCTCCTGAATAGCTGACTCAGTGGTGTGGTGTTTAATTACTCAACTGATTGCTCACTCTATGACACTTGTTCCCTGGCAGCAGCAGGCATCTCTATAGCCACCCAATGCTGTATGATGTGTATGTATTCATGCATCATACAAGAAACAGGAAGAAGAGAGGAGGCAGCTGCCAGGGAGGGGGCAAGCGGCATGGAGCGAGCGATCGAGTGAGTAATTACACATCGACCGCTGGCTCCAGCTATTCAATGAGGCATAGGATTTTTGACCAGTTTCAGTTCAGCAATATTCTTGGGATGTCTGGTGTAAATCGCTTTCTTGAGGTCGTGCCACACCATCTTAATCGGTTTGAGGTCAGACTGGGCCACTCCAGAAGGCATATTTTCTTCTGTTTAAGCCATTCTGTTCATTTACTTCTATGCTTTGGGTCGTTGTCCTGTTGCAACACCCTTCTTCTGCTGAGCTTTAGCTGGTGGACAGATGGCCTTTATGTGGATCCGAGACCAAATATTGCTGCTTTTTTTTAAATGTATTTAATACCTAATTGTCACTAAAACAAATGTATACCCTCCCCCAGCATCTCTGCAGCACCTCGGCGTTCTGCCCTATGCTGCAATACCTCATGGGAACTCAGCCAGGAGAGGAGGAGGCTTCTGCAGGAGGAGGGGGAGGAGGCTTTACCAGCCAGCCCGGCAATATTCTAATGTGCAGATCAGCGAGATGACTCTTAGTAATGAGCAGAGCAAGCAGTGCCCCGGCTGGCACAGCTCTGTATACTTCTCACACAGGAGCTTCCTGTGTGCTTTCTGTGTGTGAAGTATACAGTGCTGTGACAGGGCATTGCTCATTTGCCTCGCACTTTACTTGGGGTCTCTGCGCTGATCGGCAGAGTTATGTGGCCGGCAGTACGTCCATCAAGCAGGACTTTCTGACATCAGGAATAACGCCAGCAAAATAACTAGATGCAGACCGGCTACAATTACATTAGCTGCAGAGCCGCAGACTCCGGACACTTCATGGAGTTCATGACCTCTCCAGCCCTCAGACAACGCTATACAGGGCAGCCATATGGGGACAACTGACACTGCAGTGAGGGGCTCAGGGCTCCTGGGGGCCCTGCCCCCCCAAAGCGCTGGAAGGGCCGCATGTGCTGGCTGCGGGCCTGTGGCTCACTAACCAGCACACCGCGTTCCAGCACTAAGAGAAGAGTGACATCAGCGATTGAACGTGGGTAACAATGACTGAGCCCGCTACAGCCTATTTTCTATACCAGGCCACAACCAATATCTGGCTACAGGCTACCTACTGTATACTAGGCCACCACATATACCTGGCTACCTATACTGGGGCTGGAACCACTATACCTAGCTACCTATACCTGGCTACCTATACTGGGGCACCAACTATACTTGGCTACTTATACTGGGGGCACCTATAGCTTGTTACCTATACTGGGGGCCCCTGTACCTGGCTAACCTATACTGGTGCGCCACCCATACCAGGCTACCCATACTGGGGGCAACTATACCAGGGCACCATCTATAGTTGAATACCTATACTGGGGCACCTGTATCTTGCTGGCCTAAACTTGGGCACCAGCTATACCAAGCTATCTATACTGGGGGCATCTACACCAGGCTACCTATACTGGGGGCATCTACACCAGGCTACCTATACTGGGGGCATCTACACCAGTCTACCTATACTGGGGCACCAACTATAGCTGGCTACTTATACTGGGGGAACCTATACCTGGCTACCTATACTGGGGGCACCTATGCCTGGATACCTATACTGGGGGCACCTATACCTGGCTAGGATAGGGGAGGAGCTGAGACAGAAGGGGACAAGAGGTAACACAGGTGGATAAAAGAGGCACAGTGGGAACAGAGGCAGTCAAAAGAGGCACAGGGAGAAAATAGATGAGACGAAAACATGAGGTCACACAGAGGGACACAAAAGAGGCACAGACTGAGGTGAGACAGAGAGGGACAAAAGAGGAACAGGAAGAAAAGAGGGGGACAAAAGAGAACGGATAAAGGATAAGAACTGACCTACAAGTCTATATTTCATTTGTTAACCGGGGACTATCTGTATCTTGCTAGTATTTTGTTCCACCCACAACATGCCATGGCCACACCCACTTTTTGCCGCATCACGCTGTGCATACCGCTCTTTTCAGTGTCGGAGCCATGCACATTTTTTGCCGCAGCGCACTTCGCGCACGGACAGGGGGGTGGGGTGGCTAGACGGCAGGCACAGCAACGAGTGGGTGGGTCCAGGGAGGGGGCCCAGGACTGATGATGTGTGAGGGACCCCAACATTTCTGATGGCGGCCCTGCTGTCCGCTACCTGTCTGTGTGTGACAGGTGCACATTGTAATACCCATCACTGCATATACCTACCTGCTGTTGTTCACTTCAGTGCACCCACCTACCTACGTGAGCGCACGCAGTGTCACTGTGCCTGTTTGGTACCTGTCTGTTTGTGACAGGTGCACATTTGTAATACCAGTCTGTAACGATTGGTGTCAGCACGCAGAGAGAATCTGATTATTGGTGATCTGCAGTATCACCAAAAATGCAGATATATACCTGATTATTGATGATCTGCAGCATCACCAATAATACAGATATATTGCTAACCTCTGGACACCTATAGGTATGTGAGTGTTTGGTGTAACAGTAATACTTTGAGCAATGCACCAGCAGTGCTGGAATACTGCTCGGGAAGGCACAGGAACCTTTCAGCAGCCTGAGGCTTTCCAAGGGGAGGAGTCAGGCTGGAGGTAGGAAGGACCAGGGAGTGAGTGACACCCGAAGGTAGATGTCACTATCTGGTCTGGAGACTATCTCTTAAGGGGAGAGATAGCTCTCGAGGTCAGGCACGCCTGGTCGGTAACACACTGACAGATAAAGTACAAAGACAGAAGGCTGATTCGATATCCAAGGCAAGCAGGGTCTGGCAACGGTATGTCAGATATGCGAGGTACCGAATCAGAAGACAGAGGAGTAGTCAGAAAAGCAATAAGTCATAACAGATATCAAACAATGCCTAGTCTGAGTGCGAGGTCCTTGGTCTCAGCACCCTGGAACTAGTCTGAATAAATACACAGATTAACAGTACTAGAAAACTGGCTAAGTGTGAATTTCCAGGTCCACCTGGTTCTAACACACTGTAGGATCTGACTAAAGGTCTGAGTGCTTCCACGTAGTGATCGCAACGGCAGACAACCAGCAACTGACAAGCAAGCTGTATATATAGTTGCAGGACTCTGCCGCCCCGCCCGAACCACTCAGCCAATCAGGAGTCCAGCAGGAATCAGCTGATCATCCTGATCAGCTGACACATCTCCTTCTAGCATAAAGGTCCTGACTTCTGGCTCACGCGTGCGTAGCTCTAAACCTGTTTGAACTAACAGGCTCAGCCACACCAGCTGCACGCTGCTGCATACAAACCGCCGCTCTGGACGCGGAATCAGCCGCCTGACCGTTGTTGCATGCGGCAGCTTTTGCGTGTCCCGCTCTGCCGCCAGACACACGCTTCCGCGTGCAAACCGCCGCACTGGACGCGGAATCAGCCGCCTGCTCAGTAGCACTCGCGGCGGTTTTTCCGCGATCTCTCACAGTACCCCCCCCCAGGGAGTGGACTCCGGACATCTTCTGCCAGGCTTCTCAGGATGTAAGTTATGAAACTCCTTTTTCAACTCCTCTGCGTGCATGCAACATTCTGGCACCCAAGTTCTCTCCTCAATGCCATACCCTTTCCAATGCACTAAATACTGCACGGAGTTCAACACAAGCCGGGAGTCTAGAATCTTCTCAATTTCATATTGAGGTTGGTCATCAATCAACACATGGGGGGGGGGGGGGGAGCGGAATCCACGTGCACTGCCGGCTTGAGCAAGGACACATGGAGCGATCTCACACCTCGCATGCTGGTAGGGAGATCGAAGGCATAAGTGACATCATTGATATTCCTTATCACAGGAAACGGACCCACAAATCTGGGACCTAACTTGGGAGACAGTTGCTTCAGAGCCAAATGTCGTGTGGACACCCAAACCAAGTCACCTGGAAGGAATTCCCATTCTATGGAACGTTTCTTATCAGCTCGTTTCTTCTGACTCTGAAAAGCCCTCCTCAGATTTTGTTCTACCATTCCCCAAATCTGCTTCAAGGACCTCTGCCAATCTTCCAGGGCTGGAAACAGGGTGGCAGCCACTGGTAATGAGATGAAATTCCTGTTACCACCTGGAATGGAGAAAAACCTGAGGAGGAGCTCTTCAAGTTGTTGTGTGCAAATTCTGCAAATGGCAGGAATTTGACCCAGTCAGTTTGAACGTCTGCCACATAACATCTCAGAAACTGTTCCAGAGACTGATTGGTTCTCTCGGTCTGGCCATCGGTCTCTGGGTGGTAGCCTGATGAGAAAGATAGCTCCATGTCTAACTGATGGCAGAATGCCCTCCAAAATTTTAAAACAAATTGGACTCTCCGATCTGACACTATATTTTCCGGAATACCATGCAGCCGGAAAATATGTTGGATGAAGAGCCAATTCCTGAGCCGAGGGGAGTCCTTTCAAGGGGACAAAATGGGCCATCTTGCTAAAACGATCGACTACCACCCAAATGACCGTCATGCCCTCGGACCTGGGGAATTCGCCCACAAAATCCATGGACAGATGGGTCCATGGTTCAGTCGGGGCTGGCAATGATTGCAATGTCCTAACAGGTGCCTGACGGGAGGGTTTGCTCCTAGCACATACTGCACATTCTCTTACATATTCCTTGTAGTCAGTTGCCAATGACGGCCACCAGGCACATCTCGCAACGAGGTCCTGAGTTCTGGTGGCCCCAGGATGCCCAGCATTCTTGTGGGAATGGAACAACTGTAGTATTTGTAAACGAAAAGGTAATGGTACAAACATGACCCCTTCAGGCTTTCCCTCGGGTACATCCTGTTGGAACGGACTCAACGTTTTTGTCCAGTCCCTCCAGGTCTCAGTGGCAGCTAGAACCACTTTCTGAGGAAGAATGGTTTCTGGGTCTGAGGGCTGTGCTGTCTCGGGTTCAAAGCATCTGGACAAAGCATCAGCTTTTATGTTCTTACTACCAGGGGTATACGTGATTACAAATCTGAATCCTGAGAAAAACAATGACCATCGGGCCTGTTGGGGGCTAAGTCTCTTAGCACCCTCAATGTACTCCAAATGATTGTGGTCAGTATAGACAGTAATGGTGTGTTCTTCACCCTCTAGCCAATGTCGCCATTCCTCAAAGGCCAACTTAATGGCTAGAAGTTCCCTATTGCCTATATCGTAGTTCTTCTCTGCGGGTGAAAACCTACGTGAAAAATAGGCACAGGGGTGTAACTTTCCTTGCAACCCGGAACACTGAGACAGCACAGCCCCTACCCCTACCTCTGAGGCATCTACCTCCACGATAAAGGGGAAGGCGGTGTCGAGATGTCTCAAAATAGGTGCAGTACAGAACAATTTCTTTAGCATGGAGAAAGCAGCATGGGCCTCAGGGGACCAGTGGTGAGTATCTGCCCCTTTCTTTGTGAGACTGGTGAGAGGAGAAATCACTGTGGAGTACCCCTTTATTAACCTCCTATAGTAGTTAGCGAACCCCAGGAACCTCTGGAGAGCCTTCAATCCCACAGGTTGAGGCCACTCCAAAACAGCAGAAATTTTTCCTGGGTCCATAGAGAGGCCAGAGGTTGAAATTATGTACCCCAGAAAGGCAACAGAGGTCACTTCGAAAATGCATTTCTCCAGCTTAGCGTACAGCATGTTTTGTCTCAACTTCCGTAACACAAACTTAACATGATTTCTGTGCTTTGAGAGGTTGGACGAAAAGATTAATATGTCGTCTAGGTATACTAAGACGAATTTACCCAACACCTCTCTAAAGACTTCGTTAATCAGCTCTTGAAAGACAGCCGGGGCATTACACAACCCGAAGGGCATCACTAGGTACTCGTAGTGCCCATCGGGAGTGTTAAAGGCCGTCTTCCATTCATCACCGTCCCTGATCCGCACAAGGTTGTAAGCACCCCTCAAATCCAGTTTTGAGAAAATCTTAGCATTGGTGACTTGAGTAAATAAATCGTCTATTAAAGGCAAAGGATAGCGATTTTTTACTGTAATTTTATTAAGACCCCGATAATCAATGCAGGGCCGTAGGCCTCCATCTTTCTTTTTCACAAAAAAGAACCCTGCCGGGGATCGAGAAGGGTGAATAAAACCTTTAGCTAAGTTTTCTCAGATGTACTCCTGCATGGCCAACTTCTCTGGCCCAGATAAATTATAGAGATGACCTCTAGGGGGCATACAACCCGACCTAAGATCAATGGGGCAATCAAAGGGACGGTGTGGAGGAAGTTTATCTGCTGACTTAGGACAGAACACGTCTGCAAATTCTGAATACTGATCTGACAATCCCTCCATGTGAATCTTGGTTTTACCAAAGGTTACTTTCGCTAGACAATGATGATAGCAATGGGCAGACCAGCTCGTTAGCTGACCCGTAGCCCAATTGATCTGAGGCGAGTGTATTTGTAACCATGGCATGCTAAGAATGATCGTGGAGGCTGCCATTCATAACACAAAAAACGATGAACTTTCTTTATGCAACACCCCTATTGTGACCCCCAAGTCTTGGGTCTGGGAAAGAGGGTGATTACTCTGCAGAGGGGACTCGTCCACCGCAGTGACCCGAATCTGTTGTTTTAGTGGGGAGATCGGAATCCCCAATTTCTTAGCAAATTCATAATCCATAAAATTAGCTGCTGAGCCAGAATCTATGAAGGCCTCAGTAGTCTCAGTCTTATCCTGCCAGGATATAGTGCAAGGGAGAAGGAAACGTTTATCATCTAGAGGTAATTACTGCGCGCCTAGGGTATTACCTCCGACTACACCTAGGCGGCAGCGTTTCCCGACTTCTTGGGACAATTCTGCACTTTATGACCTGCCTCTGCACAGTACAGACAGAGCTGCTCTGTTTCTCTGCGTCTCCGCTCCACCCGCGACAATCTTGACCGACCAATTTGCATTGGTTCCAGTGGGGGTGAAGCAGGTGGAGGTGGAACAGAAGGAGACGCTGCAAAGGTCACGTATCACATATTGTTCCTACCCCGGGTCTGTCTTTGGTATCGTACATGACGATCGATTCTGATGGCCAATGAAATGGCCTCATCGAGGGATTTGGGCTCAGGATGGCTCAACATCAACTCTGAGACCGCGTCTGACAGCCCTGATAAAAAAACAGTCTAATAATGCAAATGAGTCCCATCTAGCTGAAACTGCCCATTTTCTGAACTCAGCTGCGTAATTTTCGACCGGATCTCTGCCCTGCTGCAATGTCTTGAGCTTCCGCTCTGCGGTCGAGGAAATATCCGGATCATCGTAAATTATGGCCATAGCTTCAAAGAACGCCTCAACTGACACTAACGCGCCATCACCTGGCTGAAGACTATATGCCCAAGTCTGGGAATCTCCTGACAATAGTGTCTTGATAAACGTAATTCTCTGAGCTACAGTTCCTGAAGTACTAGGTCTCAACTCAAAGTATGACAACACTCGGTTTTTAAAGTTTCGAAAGTCAGATCTGAGGCCAGAAAACCTTTCAGGTACAGACATACGTATGTCTGTGCTAGGAGGAGATCGCACGGTGTCCACAGCCGTCTGATAAACATGTACAGTCCCAGACAAAGCGTTGATTTGAGTCTGGTGACTGTCCAGCACTCGGGTGTGATTTTCCACCGTAGTGGTGAGTGCATTGAGATGGCTGCGGAGTGCGTCTATTTGGGTTTGGTCTGCCGTTCTGTAACGATTGGTGTCAGTACGCAGAGAGAATCTGATTATTGGTGATCTGCAGTATCACCAAAAATGCAGATATATACCTGATTATTGATGATCTGCAGCATCACCGATAATGCAGATATATTGCTAACCTCTGGACACCTATAGGTATGTGAGTGTTTGGTGTAACAGTAATACTTTGAGCAATGCACCAGCAGTGCTGGAATACTGCTCGGGAAGGCACAGGAACCTTTCAAAAGCCTGAGGCTCTCCAAGGGGAGGAGTCAGGCTGGAGGTAGGAAGGACCAGGGAGTGAGTGACACCCGAAGGTGGATGTCACTATCTGGTCTGGAGACTATCTCTTAAGGGGATAGATAGCTCTCGAGGTCGGGCATGCCTGGTCGGTAACACACTGACAGATAAAGTTCAAAGACAGAAGGCTGATTCGGTATCCAAGGCAAGCAGGGTCTGGCAACGGTATATCAGATATGCGAGGTACCGAATCAGAAGACAGAGGAGTAGTCAGAAAAGCAATAAGTCATAACAGATATTAAACAATGCCTAGTCTGAGTGCGAGGTCCTTGGTCTCAGCACCCTGGAACTAGTCTGAACAAATACACAGATTAACAGTACTAGAAAACTGGCTAAGTGTGAATTTCCAGGTCCACCTGGTTCTAACACACTGTAGGATCTGACTAAAGGTCTGAGTGCTTCCACGTAGTGATCGCAACGGCAGACAACCAGCAACTGACAAGCAAGCTGTATATATAGTTGCAGGACTCTGCCGCCCCGCCCGAACCAATCAGCCAATCAGGAGTCCAGCAGGAATCAGCTGATCATCCTGATCAGCTGACACATCTCCTGCTGGCATAAAGGTCCTGACTTCTGGCTCGCGCATGCGTAGCTCTAAACCTGTGTGAACTAACAGACTCAGCTACACCAGCTGCACGCTGCTGCGTGCAAACCGCCGCTCTGGACGCGGAATCAGCCGCCTGACCGTTGTTGCATGCGGCGGCTTTTCCGCGTCCCGCTCTGCCGCCAGACATACGCTTCCGTGTGCAAACCGCCGCACTGGACGCGGAATCAGCCGCTTGCTCAGTAGCACTCGCGGCGGCTTTTCCGCGATCTCTCACACAGTCATTGCATAATTGTTACCACTACCTGTGTGACCGCACGCTGTGTAATATACCACTCCGAGCATACCTGTTAACAGCACCTATGTGACAGCTGCACATTGTACTGTAATACCAGTCACTGCATACCTTTCACTGCTCCTGTGTGACTGCACATTGTATTAGTCAAGTCAGTGCATACCTTTCACTTCATCCCCCCGATATGGACAAAACTGGAAGAGGCAGGGGCAGACCCAGAGGAAGGCCACCCGGCAGTTCTGTTTGAGGTCGTGCTGACGTGATTTCGTGCGGCCCTGGCCCAAAGTACAGTGCTCAGAAGAAGGCACATCCCATCAACTCCCAAGATTGTCAGGACGTGGTTGACTATTCAACACAGAACACCTCATCTTCCGCAGCCACCAGCGCTACTACTAGCACCACTTCTGCTGAATTTGAGACTTCGCAGGAGTTATTTGGTGGGGAAATCACTGATGCACAGCCAGTCTTGTTCCAACAAGATGAAGACGCTAAGCAAGTTACACCACCTCATATGTCTGAGGTAGGCGAAACTATGGACCTAAGGTGTGAGTAGGAGGAGGATGAAGTACCTGCTGTTGGTGCAGTTTATGGGGTGTCTGAGGCAAACAAAGCTGGGGAGGATGATTATGATGATTATGATGATACGGATGCCACATGGGATCCTAAGGGACATGATGACCAGGGGGATAGTTCAGAGGGGGGGTCAGAGAGGAGTAGGAGGAGACGAGTTGCTGAAAGAAGCAGTGGGAGCTCATCGTCAGAAACAGCTGGTGGCAGTGTCCGGCGCCATGTATCACCACCTATGGACAGCCTGCCAACATGCCCTTCAACGTCAGCTGCTGAGGCCACCATAGTGCCCACACCCCAGGGTAGCTCAGCGGTGTGGAAATTTTTTAGTGTGTATGCCAAAGATCAGAGCACTGCTACCTGTACTCTTTGCCACCAAAAATTGAGCCATGGAAAGCCAAACACCCACGTAGGGACAACTGCCTTACGAAGGCACCTGCAGAAAAAAGCACAAACTGCAATGGGAAGAGCACCTGAGGAAAAGCAGCACACAAAAGCAAAGCCACCCTCCTTCTCCTCTTCCTCCTTCAGGTGCATTATCTTCAGCCGCTTTCTCCCTTGCACCTTCACAATCACAGCCTCCCTCCTCCACTCCACCTCTCACCATGAGCGGTTCCTGCTCCTCTGCCCACAGCAGCAGCCAGGTGTCCGTGAAGGACATCTTTGAGCGGAAGAAGCCAATTTCTGCCAGTCACCCCCTTGCCCAGCGTCTGACAGCTGGCGTGGCGGAACTGTTAGCTCACCAGCTGTTACTATACAAATTTGAGGCCATTGGGACACTGCAGTGGAAGATACCAGGCCGCAATTATTTCTCTAAAAAGGCGATACCCAAACTGTACAGTGAAGTTCAGAGGCAAGTGGTGTCATCTCTGGCACACAGCGTTGGGTCAATGGTCCACCTGACCACGGATATCTGGTCTGCCAATCATGGTCAGGGCAGGTACATAACTTACACAGCCCATTGGGTCAACCTGGTGACCGCTGGCAAGCAGGGAGTACATGGCTGGGCAGCGGACAAACTTGTGACACCTCCACGGCTTGCAGGCAGGCCTCCTGCCACCTCCTCTTCTCCTGCTACATCCTCTTCACTGTTGTCATCCTCCTCCTTGGCTGAGTGTCAATTCAACTCTACTGGTGCTGCCATCTCCTTTCCAGCTACACAGCCCCAGCTCCCCAGGGCCTATGCTGCATGCCAGGTACGACGATGTCATGCAATATTAGACATGTCTTGCCTGAAAGCGGAGAGTCACACTGGAGCAGCTCTCCTGGCTGCTCTTAACAAACAGGTGGATCAGTGGCTGACCCCGCTCCAGCTGGAGATCGGCAATGTGGTGTGTGACAACGGCAGCAATCACTGGCGTAACAATCAGGGGTGCAAGCCCCTCCATCGCAGGGGGGCCCGGGAGAAGGAGATCACGTGGGGGGGCCCGGGTTCCCTCTCCCTCCTGAACATGATAAGGAGCCGCCGCAGTCTCTGAGAGGCACGCACTGTATCCTCCTGCTGACCTCAGCCCTGGCTGATCCTGCACGCTGCCTTGCTCCACCTCTTTCACTGTGCAGATCAGCCCAGTGCACAGTTTGAAAGAAGAGCGGCAGCTGCAGACTCTTGAGCAGGGGGACAGCTCATGGGAAGAGAAGAGGCAGGAAGAATGTCTCATCTGAAGTGCAGCAGCTCAGCTCCTCGGTTGGATGCGGACTCCAACATGTATGTTTTTGGGATATGGGAGGAAACTGGAGTGCCCGGAAGAAACCCACACAGACACAGGGAGAACATACAAACTCCTTGCAGAAGTTGACCTGGCTGGTATTCGAGCCTCAGAATGTGGAAGTATGTGAATACTACTGAGACTTCTCTCATCTTGCATAGCACCACCAATCCAGCACTGGCCCCATCAAAAGTCTGCCAACAAGGGCATGTCAGCGACTAGTGCAGTGTGTGCCTTTCCTGATTTGTAGTGTGTGCAGTGTTTTAGGGGGGAAGGGGGCTCCATTTAAAGTTTTGCAGGGGTCCCAGTGGTTTCTAGTTACGTCCCTGGCAGCAATCTCATTTCCGCTTTGAATTTGGGAAAGCTGACACATGTACCCTGCATGGCACATGTGCTTAATCTAGTCACTCAAAGATTTGTGTCAAAGTACCCAGGCTTAGAGGACGTCCTGAAGCAGGGCAGGAAGTTGTGTGGGCATTTCAGGCAGTCTTACACGGCCATGGCACACTTTGCCGAAATTCAGCGGAGAAACAAGTTGCCGGTGAGACGCCTCATTTGCGATACCCCGACTCGCTGGAATTTGACCCTGATCATGTTCTCTCGCCTGCTAGAACAGGAGAAAGTCATCACCCAGTACCTCTACAATCACAGTAAAAAGGACACACTCTGGGGAGATGGGGATGTTCTGACCCAACAACTGGACACTGATGCGAAATGCATGCAACCTCATGCGGCCGTTTGAGGAGGTGACCAACCTGGGGAGTCGCAGTGAAGGCACCATCAGTGACTTGATCCCGTACGCTTACTTCCTGGAGCGTGCCGTGCGCAGAGTGGTGGATCAAGCTGTGGAGGAGCGTGAACAGGAACAGTTACAGGAGGAAGCATTGTGGGATCAATTCTCATCAGAACCAGATGTTTCCTCAACACCTGCGGCAGCACAGAGGGGGGAGGAGGAGGAAGAGTCGTGTGGGGAAGAGGAGATGAGGAAGATGTTTCTTTGGAGGAGGAGGCGGTGGCAGAAGAACAACTGCAGCAGGCGTCGCTGGGGGCTTGTGCTGCTGGATGTTCCCGTGGTATTGTTTGTGGCTGGGGGGGAGGAGGAGGACTTACCTGACGTCACTGAGTAAGAGCAAGAGGAGATGGATAGTACATCTGGATCCAAATTTGTGCAGATGGCGTCTTTTATGCTGTCCAGCTTGTTGAGGGACCCCCGTATAAAAAAACTCAAGGGGAATGAGCTGTACTGAGTGGCCATGCTACTAGACCCTCGGTATAGGCACAAAGTGGCGGAGATGTTTTCAAATCACCTGAAGGCAGAAAGGATGTAGCACTTGCAGAACAAGCTGGCAACTATGCTTTACAATGCGTTTAAGGGTGATGTCACAGCACAACGCAACAAAAGGTACCACTGCCAGTAATCGTCCTCCCATGTCCACGCAGGCAAGAACAGGACGCTCCAGCGATCTCCTGGTGATGTAGGACATTCGGACATTCTTTAGTCTAACGCCTCACACTCAATATAATAAGGTCGCTGCTTCCTTGTGGACAGACCAAATTTGATCAGCTGGACAGTCACTGTTGTTCTATCATTGAGAAACCACAGCCCGGCGACCATATGGGCTTGAAAACCGCCATGGCCTGCACTCTGGCCATGGTGCGCACCAGTCCAGCACGGCCGTCACTACACAAACAGCTGTTTGCGGTGCGTTACACAGTGAGTTTGGTCTGTCAGTGTGAAGCAGTACTCTAATTACACTCCCTGATTGATGTATACACATGCAAGATGTTTTAAAGCACTTTAGGCCTGCAATTTAGCATTCAAGGGGCTTGATTCACAAAGCGGTGCAAACTGTTTAGCACGGGTGTGCTAAACAGTTAGCGCTCGAAGTGCCGTTCGCGGACTTTTGCGCGTGCAAAGTGCCGCGATTCGCGCGATCGTGGACTTTTGCGTGCGCAATTTGCTGTGATTCACGCGAATCGCGGCAAACTGCACGTACAAAAGTCCGTGATTGCGCGAATCGCGGCACTTTGCGCGCAAAAGTCCGCGAACGCCACTTCGAGTGCTAACTGTTTAGCACACCCGTGCTAAACAGTTAGCACCGCTTTGTGAATCAAGCCCAATGTGATTTCTGCCCTTAAAACGCTGCTTTGCGTCAAATCCAGATTTTTTTTCCTAGAACTTTTGGCGTGTATCCCACTCCCCCATGCAAAAACTCAGATATTAGACCCCTTGAAACATCTTTTCCATCATTTTTGTGGCCAGCATAAGTGTTTCTAGTTTTCAATGTTCACCTCCCCATTGAAGTCTATTGCGCAAATCGAACTTTCGCGGAAGGTTCGCGAACTCAGTTCGCAAACCGAAAATCGGTGGTTTGGGCCGTCTCTAATCTGATTAGAGATAAATGTGTCTCTAATCTAATCTGCCCATACACTACAGGCCGATTACCGTCTGATTTCAGCATGAAATCATCAAGGAATCGGCTGAGCCGCCGCGTCCGCCCCCGCCCCCAAAATGTATAAATGTATGTTGTGTAGTGCATTTATACATTACCTGTCCTGTAGCAGCTCACCGGGTCCATCTGTCCATCTCGCCGGGTAAGCCGCATACACACTAGCGGTGCAGAGCGTCTGACGTCAGACGCTGTGCGCCTTTGTGACGTCAGACATAGCGCCGCCGGCGTGTATGCGGAACCCGGAGATGGCCAGAAACCACATAGAGGCTGACACCGGACAGGTAATGTATAAATGCACTACACTACTTACATTTATACATTGTCGCGGCAGCAGCGGGGGTTTCGTCATCACGTAGCTCGTTCGCAATTCGGCTGCCGTACCACCGCGCACCCAACCAACCAACCTCAACCCGACATTTTCCAACATGCGCGATCAACTGTGCAGCCAATTTCTGGCCCGAAATTGGTCGCTTTGTAGGTCGGGCATGCACTTGGAAGCACCAATTTTCATCCAATTCGATTATAATAGTTGAATTGGATGGTCGATTGGTTGGTTGGTTGGTCACCTAGTGTATTCCCACCTTTAGAATAACTCTAACACAAATTAGTTTACTGAATCCCTACACTATCTCTCAACAATTCTCAAACTTAGATCTAACTTAGATCTAAACTCCTACTGGTGTAAACTCCTAGACTGTAAAACCCACCTACTCTAACCAAGATACCTACTCTCACCAAGGCTGATATACTAACCAACTAAGCTTGACTCCCCTCCATTCCCACCTTAGATCCTAACCCTGGCCTTCTCAAGTCAGGAATCATACTATCTAACCAAATGTTCTTCTGTTACACCCAGAGTGGTCATGAAAAGTGAACAGAGGATAATACAGAATACTGACAAAAATAATAACCCTATAAACTACATTCCATACCTTCCTTACCTTTTTATCATAATCTCCCTCACAAAACTAACATCCATTAATCTACCTGTCTAAGGACCAAAGATCCATCACTATCCAGAATGGGTTTTCTTCTTCTGTTTCCACTCACCCTCTGTCATTAGATAAGTTCAGTGTTATAGCGAAAGTCCTTTTTTAGATTGTTACTTTATACAGTAGAGTACTTTGTATTAAGTAATATTAGTATCGGTGCGCTTGCAATATTGATAATTGGCTGCACTGAATTTGTAGGATAAACCACCTCCCACCGAAAAGCCAAAAAACATACAGTATAATATCAACTCATGCGCCTCTGCAATCAAATAAATTGCTCACATTTATTTGTAAAAACAACAAAGTAAAAATGATGATAAGAATAATGATAATTGCATCAGTCAATACTTGATGTATTCAAATAATTCATTAGATAGGAGCGCTCCCATTCAATCTCAGTATAGATTGTTGCATCAATCTGCAGAATATATAAAATCCACTCGATATTCATATGTTGTGCGATCCCACACACATTTGAGCACTTGGTCCGCTTCTACCGCTTAGCGCAGCTAATTGGAGCCAGTCACTATACACTCACGTTTCCTGGAGGGGAGGGAGGGAGGAGGTAGTTGCCTCAGAGTACAGAGTCCTCAAACCTTGCAGCACGAGCCCCGGCTGGTAACTCGTATGTTGACACGGCTGCCATTCTCCTTCAAACGGTGGACCAGCGTTCACAAACTTCCCTAAGATAATTCTTTTGTGAAAGTTTTACATGGGTCTCTTTTTAGAGGTAAATAGGTTCTATCATCTTTCAATTGGTGCATAGCCTCTACATTATAATCGTCTGTGTTTTGAATGACCACCCCTCCACCTTTGTCAGCTGGTCTTACAATGATTTGTGGGTCCTCCCACAATAATTTTATGGCTCTTTTCTCTTGCATAGTTAAATTTGAATAATTTTTATATTTCATTTTCTTAATATCATTTAAAACCATTGTTTCAAAAGTGATCATAGAATCACTCATTTCATTGGTCGTTTTGAATTTAGATTTGTTTTGTAATTTTGTATGCAGATACCTTTCCTTTTCTTGTTCTTGATCCCATAAACTCTTTTCAGAGAAATTTTTATAAAATATTTCTTTAAGCACAATTGTCTCATGTACTTTTTGATTCCTATAAACGCATCGAATTTATTTAATTTGTTTGTAGGGGCAAATTTCAAACCTTTCTTAAGGACAGATACTTCTACAGGGTTAAGTCGTTTATCACTAAGATTAAAAATGCCATCTCTAATTTCCTTAGGTTCGATGGCAGTTTCTACTATTTTTTCTTACTTACAGGAATGGCCCCTCCCCTGCTCCCCCTATATTTCTTTCTTTTCCCCTGTGTAAAAAATGATTGGTAATTTTATTCTTCTGTCCTTTTTGTTCTTTTTGTTGTTTTAGTTTCTGATGAGATCTCAGAAACATTGGTTCTCTTTCTTCTCTATTTCTGTTAATACTATTTCCCACAGCATCATTATTCTTACCCCTTTCCCCCCCTCCCCTTTGATCTAAAATAGTCCTGTAGTCCATAAATTTACGAGGACACTTGACCGTCTCTGGTATCCTCACAAGTGGAGTGAAACGATTTTGTGTAGGTATCTGAATAATTACTTCTGCCTCAATTGGGGGCGGTATTCTTCCTGGATAACCTCTGCAGGTAAATCATCTGACTGAGCTGCATTTGTCGGGCCTTTTTCTATCTCCTCACAATGGTTACTGTCTGTTGGCAATATTATCTCAGAACTTGATTCTACAGGGACTGCTGCTTCAGGACCAGATACTCCCACCCTTGAATTTTCCTCACCCTCCCCACTACACCCACTTAGCTCTTCTACCTCATCTATCTCCTGTGACAACACAAACGCATCTATTGTATTAAAAGTCATTTCTCCCTCATCTGCAATACTGTCTTTTCTGCAATTAGTAACACATTTTCCTTCCTCACCAACAGAATTAATGATCTTCAAATCATTACATTCTACTTCATCCCTCACAAATTTCTTCAATTTTTTATGCATAATCTCCTCCTCCATCCTAACTAACCGTCCCTGAATACTTCTCTCTAAATCCTTAAATACCTCTGTATCAGCAAAAGGTTCAAGTCTGGCATATAAATTCCTCACTGCGATCAATAATTTTCATCTTTCTTACTTCAGTCACAAACTCCAATACCTGCATAGAAAAGGCTCTAAACATTCTCTCCCAATTAGCTTGTACCTCTTCAGATTGTAAATCAAATGCTAGTATTTTAGACACAATTAAGCCGGGAGGACATTTCCCTTGTTCTTTATATTTCTCCAAAGTGAAAATTTCACACATATTGTTTTTTTTTGTTTCTTGGATCAATAATTTTTCCAACCTCCGACTATTATATTTAATAAAATCTCCATCTTTAAAATCTATTGTTGGTTTTTTATCGTGATGTTGGAAAAATGTTTCAATGCGATTCAAACGATCTTCTCTATATTGCCATAGGTCTGCACTAATAGAAAACTCCTGGAAGAGTTGACGGAGATCCCTGAGAAACAGATTGATTTTATTGGGGAATCGATTTTATACATTTTAACACATAATTATTTTTCCTATGACTCTCAATATTACCTGCAGAGATTCGGTACAGCTATGGGGACGAGGCTCGCTTCGGGGTTTGCTAATTTATATGTGGCCTATTGGGAACGGTTGATTCCTCGAAGGCCCGGGGCGAGCCTCGTCCTATGGCGCAGGTTTATTGATGATACATTTTTCATTTGGGGGGGGGGAGGGGGCGGGGTTGATAGATTACAGGTATTCTTGGACTGGCTGAATATTAAAAATGAATACAATCTGGTGTTCACAATTGAATTTAGTACTGAACAGGTCAATTTTCTAGACCTCACTATTTTTATCAATGAGAGTAAAATAAAAACGAAGACATTTTTTAAAAAAGTAGACACAAACAGTTATATATTTTGAACAGTTGCCACATGCTCAAATGGTAAACCAACATACCTAAGAACCAGTTCACCCGTATCAGACGTAACTGTACTGATGTTGAGGATTTTGATAAGCAGGTGGATATTATTAACAATATATTTGTAGAGAAGAAAGATGAGGTACAACACCAGAATCAGCAATAGAAGAAGTTAGGAACTACAGTCAGGGTGATCTTCTGGAGCAAAAAAACAAGGGAGTAATGGAGCCACCTCTGAGCATCAGGATGCAGTACAACCAACAATCTAGAGATGTGAGGAGGGTGGTAGATAAATACTGGGAAATATTATAACGGGATAAAACACTAAAGGGTATCCTGACTGATAGACCTAGTTTTACTTTCAGTAAAGCCAATAACATCAAGAATAAGATTGCCCCTACAGTGATTGGGAAACGGGGCATAGAGAAAAAGAAGGGGATTTTTAAACGTTGTGGTTGATGTACCATGCAAATCTACTAAATATGCAGCCCCAGTAACAAAATTCAAACCTATGTCCACTGGAGAAACATTTGATGTTTGTGGTGAATTAAACTGCATGAGCAAAGGTGTAATTTATGTTATTGAATGCGGCTGTAACAAGCAATATATAGGGAGAACAAAAAAAAAGCTGCTATCTAGAATAGGTGACCACATCAATAGCATAAAAAATGGAAACAGCAAACTGCCATTAAGTAAACATTTTAAGGAATGTCATCAGGGCAACTTAAAAAAACTTTCAAATTTTATGCAATTCAAACAGTGGAGAAAGAATGGAGGGGAGCTGATTATATAAAGAAGATGTCACGATGAGAGACGCACTGGATTTATACTATGAACAGCCTTGCTCCGCAAGGACTCAACTCTGATGTAGAGCTGTTTGCATTCGCATAAGGATTGCCATTCAGAGCTGAAAGAGCAGAGTAATGCGAGGAGGGGGCGGAGTAATGGAGTACAAAAGAGAGAGGTGGACCAATGGGGGTATGCCCTGAGGAAGGTAGGCGTGGCTACCGAAACTAGTCAGCAATTGGTTCCCTGGTGTGGTGACGTCACCCCGAACTTCCGGCTGCTATCTTAGGGAAGTTTGTGAACGCTGGTCCACCGTTTCAAGGAGAGCGGCAGCCGTGTCAACACACGAGTTACCGGCCGGGGCTCGTGCTGCAAGGTTTGAGGACTCTGTACTCTGAGGCAACTACCTCCTCCCTCCCTCCCCTCCAGGAACCGTGAGTGGATAGTGACTGGCTCCAATTAGCTGCGCTAAGCGGCAGAAGCGGACCAAGTGCTCAAATGTGTGTGGGATCGCACAACATATGAATATCGAGTGGATTTGATATTGTGATGATCGCTGCTGCAGCAGCTGTTGCTGGAAGTAGTAGTGCTGCAGCTCAGGAAGTTCTGATCTATTTCCATGCAAGCTGCATAGCTTTGTCTGTCTTTCCCTGCTGTCAGCTTGTGACTGATTATCATTCACCTGTGTGGGAATCTGCATGTCTGCTCCCATTGGATGACCTCAGTATAAAGATCTGCTTCCTGCAGGGTTTCCTTGGGTTTTCATAGCTTCAGTTTAAGCCCGTCTTGCTGTCGCTTCAGCCCCCGATCGTGTTTCTTGTTCTAAAGATACTTTGCTGGTTTTGCATCATATATTGGTTCATTGCCAATATATATGCATACCAGCACGTTTATTATTTTCCTTGTATTCGTGTTACGTTGATACATCAGTGTCGCTGATATATACGTACACAAACTGTTTATTTCCTGTGTTCAGTTAGTCAGTTTTCCAGCACGTTTTGGTAGTTTGCGCGTACCGTGAGCACCTGTGCTGAGCTAGTTATCCTGTTCCTGGTCCTGTTTGTGGATTGCGTTCATCTCTGCGAAGAGATAACGAATCCTTCTGAATCCTGTTCTGTTACTGTTTGTGGATTGCGTTCATCTCTGCGAAGAGATAGCGAATCCTTCTGAGTCCTGTTCCCTGTATTACTCCAGTCCTAGTCAGCGTTCCTGCTTATGTCATATATCGGTTCATTGCCGATATATACATATGTTAGTCAGACGTTACAAATAGTTTCATTGATAGCTGTAATTGTAATACGCTAGGAAAACATACTTATTGTATATTTATCTGTGTTACGTTCATCTATCTCGATCCTGCTATTTCCTGACTATCCTGTCCTGTCTTTGTGAGGCACGCCATCGCCGCAACGCATTGGCTGCCTCATTCCAGTCTGTCTGGTTTTGGACGCTTGCTGTCGCTAAGTAGCCGCTAGCTAGCAAGCGTTCATTCTGTCTACCTGTCCTGATCTCCTCAGTTCTGGTTTATGCGCTCAGCGCTACATTGCGCTGAGACGTTATAACGAAAGCATTGTTTGTGGCTGTCAGATCTGCACCGGCTCTGTGCGCCACAATCTCCTATTGGAGTCAGTCCTCCCCTCCACTATACTAGGGATAGCCTGTTTCTTTGTGCTAGTGTGTGTACCTCCTCCACGTCAGCTCATGCGTTGCATGCTGACTGTGGAGAATACACCACCAAGCCTTACAGATATATTCTGCAGATTGATGCAACAATCTATACTGAGATTGAATGGGAGCGCTCCTATCTAATGAATTATTTGAATACATCAAGTATTGACTGATGCAATAATTTTAGGGCAGTGGTTCTAGGACCTTTTTATATGCATGCATATGTGGTGGACATTAAAGCCGGCTCAACAGACTGATCTTAAGAGGCATTAAATAGGATCCATTTAGATTCTATGTGAAGCACCTTTTGAGAAGTGGTTTTGAGAGTAGTGTCTATTGCGTGTATGCAGATTGGTGATTATTTTAATCATTATTCTTATCATCATTTTTATCTACTTTGTTCTTTTTACAAATAAATGTGAGCAATTTATTTGATTGCAGAGGCGCATGAGTTGACATTATATGTACTTTGTATTAAGTATTTTTAAATAAATATTTGATCATCTGATTTTCCATTATTTCTAATGGGGAAATTTTCTTAGTAAATAAAATGTATTGTATATAGTTCAACTCCGTATATCAGAGCTGTTTCAGCTTGCTTCTTGGTTTCTATGTACAGATAAAATACATCCATTCTACCATTTTCCTAACAGAGACAGGTACATGGGAGTGAGTATAAAGCCAGTCATTCAACTAGTCCAGGTGTTGATAATGAGTTACATTACATTCCGTTCAGTGCTGCACATCAGGATTCCGGATATCGGGGTAACCCGGATATCCAAACTTTTTTACGCTTTCCGGATCGGATTCAAGATTCCAGATTTCTCTAGAAATCCGGCTAGCTTTCTGCGGATATTTGGCCGCATAACCTGGATATCCGCGGAAATACTGTAACTAAGGAAATGACGTCCTGGAGCCAATCAGAGGGCTCCCACAGAAGCCCTAGCAACTAATCACAGAGGGGAACCCTGGCCAGCCCCACCTGACCTCATTGAGCCAATCAGAGCGCTCCCAGCCTAAACCCTGGCACCCAATCACAGAAAGGAACACTGGCCAGCCCCCTGTATAATAAGGAGGGCTGCCATGATGAGACATATCGTCTTAGCTTGCTGAATGCTCACTCAGAGACATGCTCCAGTGCTGGTGGCCTAGGAGGGGGGCTGTACACAGTTATAAACCTAAAGCTGTTCAGTGATTAACCCCTTCACTATCACTACACTATTGTTAAATCATTAATTAGCTTGATGTCATTTGTGTGACAATCAGAGTGTGTTCTGCATGCAGCTTCTATGTGTCTGTGTGTTTGCTGTGCACAGATTAGGCCAGCTGCTGCCTGCTGGCCAGCTATTAGCCTTAAGTATAGGTTAGGTTAGGATTAGGGGATAGGATTACTGTGTTATTGTGTAGTTAGTACTGTAGTACTGCAGTCAGTGTGCTAGTAGTTGTTAGAGTAGTAGTACTACTGTGTTAGCTTTCTACAGAACTGCTGTGTTGTGAGCAGTGGCAGGGTGACAGTTAGTGTGCACTAGTGTCTTCTCCTCTGCTGTCTGACTGTCACTCGGCACTTGTCACACTGTCACTTGCCAAGTGCCATGTGACACGTGCCAAGTGCCATGTGACACGTGCCAAGTGCCACGTGACATGTGCCAAGTGCCATGTGCTAAGTGCCAATTGCAACGTGCCACGTCCGGCATGCTCCTGGCACATGTTACACCTGCTTCTGCTGCATTGCCCTGCTCCTGCTGCCTGTGCAGCTCCCACTGCCAGGCCAGGGCGCCACAGGCCACTGATACCGCCTATATTTAACCCAAAACACAATTTCTGCATAATTGTTTGGTGGTGTCTTGGCTGAAAACTGCCATGTCCCAGTTGTGCGGTTGGACTTTGGACACAATGTGGGCTGCACTACCGCTGCGTGGAAGCTAGGCCTAATGTTAATTGACAGCCATTTTTTTTTCGGGGGGCGGGGGTTGAAGGGCCCACATCTTCAATTAGTTTTCCCCTTTACAAAATAATGATATTACATGCCTCATATACTCTAAAAAACGTTTTTAAAGCAATTTAAAGGCCACTTTTGGTTTTCTACCCGGATATCTGAATCCGCCGGATACTAGGGTCGGATATTCAATTCGGATTCAGATTGGGAAATTTTGAACTCGGATATCCAGGGGTATAGCGGGGTATCCGGATCCGAATCTGATCCGGATTTTGAAAAGGGGTATCCGAGCAGCACTGATTCTGTTCTCTGCAACAATTTTTTGTGTAGTAGGATGATAGTTTATTAGAAATCTGTACTTTAAATACTGTTGCCATGGTTCTAACTAAGTGCAATTTGAATTTCAATGCAAAGATGGGTTTTCATAACATTGGGTTACAAGAAGACTTGTGTGACAGTCTTCTATGTTTAAGAAAATTTTAACAGCGAGTGGAATTTTTCTTTAACTTGTAATATACACTTGAAACATCTGGCTTGGTTTATATAGAGATAATACAGAAAGCTACTTCCATCTCTTGTTCATCAATTCTTGTCCCCGTAGGTGTAAAAATGTAAGGTTATTTGGCTTAAAAACATAAAAAAGAGGATAAGAAGAAACAATATTAATGAAATCATTGCCAACTACTCCCTGCCCTTAAGCACTAGAATTTTTCTGTAATGAACACTACCTGCATCTCTCTCTCTCTCTCTCTCTCTCTCTCTCTCTCTCTCTCTCTCTCTCTCTCTCTCTTTTTATAAATTAAAAATGTTTCTCAGCAGGAAATATAAGGTAGCTAATCAGTTCATAATCAAATAAATGCAAGCACTTTATAAATACACTTTAGATCTGGAATGCAATACATAAAACAAGCCTGCTAAAATAAAGTTAGTAACTGACAGTGAGGCCCAGTGCACACCGAGCGGTTTTTGGAGCGATCCGCCGGCCGCATCCTCCTATAAAAACGCTTGTCTAATGTATTGCAATGGGATGGTGCACACCGGCGGTTTGCGGTTTTTGCCAAGCCGCAAACGCGCCTCCTGCTGCGCGTTTGCGGATTTCGAAAGCGTTTCGTCCTCAATGTAAAGTATAGGAAAAGTGCAAACCGCTCTGAAAAACGCTACTTCAGAGCGGTTTGCCAGGCATTTTTGTTACAGTAGCTGTTCAGTAACAGCTTTTACTGTAACAATATGTGTAATCTGCTACACAAAAACGCACCCAAAACCGCTAGGTATGTTTAGAAAACCTCTCTAAACATACCTAGAATCGCTCTGAAATCAGCTCCCAAAACCGCTAGTGTATTGCGGATCTGCTCGCGGTTTTGGTGTGCACTGGGCCTTAGTGCATGTACAATATATATATATATATATATATATATATATATATATATATATATATATAGATACGAAAAGGGCATTGCCAAGTGTGTGTGCATGTGTCATTTGTCATTTTTACACTACTAAATTGCAAATGAAACATTAAGCATTCCTAATTGCTGTGGTCAATTGCATGAATACTGATCAAGCGTAATAAGGATTTAGATTACGTTTGTCTTAGGGATGGTCGGAAATGTCAATTTCAGATTCCGCAAAAATTCCGATTTCCGCCATTGACGATTAACAATTTCACGGATTTCCTATTGTTTCCAATTTCCGGGTATTGTTTTTTAGGTCATTTTTTGCATTCTCTGATAGGCCAAATACTTCTGAGTTGACTGCATTATCTGATTGGTCCAATGTTTCCGAGTTCTGTTATTGGGCTAAAATTACAGAGTTGTGGTAATGCAGTATTTTTACAGAAATCCGATTTCCGAGTTCGGATTTCCGATTTCTCAATACTGTCTTTTTGCCATTTTTTTGCATTCTCTGATTGGCCAAATACTTCTGAGTTGTTTCTGCATTCTCTGATTGTTCCATTGATTTCGAGTTCTGTAATTGGGCTAAAATTACTGAATTGCTGTTATGCAGTATTTCTGTAGAAATCCAAATTCCGAGTTCCATTTTCCAATTTCCGATCGGAAATTCGGATTTCCAATCGGAACTCGGAAATTTGAATTCCGCGAAATCCGAATGAGCATCCCTAGTTTGTCTCTCTCTCTCTCAAGCTTCCTTGAAAACTGGTGCCTACTAATCCTGTCACCAATATCACATGGCTAGAGATAGTAATAGTTGGTCAACAGAAGCAGTTTATTTAGGCAAGAAGGCAGGTACAATTAACGAATCAAGTTAAATTATTAAACAACATAGCTACATAGTATGCTTGAAAAAAGACATCAACCAGAAAATATGGTACAACAGTAGCCTGCACTCCCACATATCCCAGTTTATCTAGAGGAAGTTGAAAACGTTTTACAAGACTTGAAAAATAATTATCCCTAATAGGGATAGAATTCTTTCCCAAGTCCAGATGGCAATCAGATAAAATCCCTGGATCAACACAGCCTGGAATTGCCTAGTAATTATAGCCATGGATGTCCTTCGGTGCAAGGAAATCATCTGATCCCCCTTTAAACGCAGATATAGAATTTGCCATAACTACTTCCTGTGATAAAATAATCCATATATTAACCAGTTTGAGGACAAAAAGCTAATCTGCCAGACTTTTATATTGTCCTCTGGTATATTTAAATTTGTTAATTAGATCTACTCTAAGGTGTCTTTGTTTTCTCCAGACTAAATGATCTCAGTCGCCGAAGGTCCCTCCCCCCCGCCGGAAGCTCCGCTCACTGTGTGTGTGTTGCTGTCGCCAGTCCGCATACACATGGTGGACTAGCAACAGTTGCGGCGACAGCTCTAAGTAGCGACGGTTCGGGGCGTGCGCGTCATACACACGGGCGACCTGTCACCGCAACATGCGCGTGCCACGTGGTTGCGGAAACAGTTGTAGCCCATGTGTAAGGGCCATTAGAGACAAGATGACCAGGGGGACAGTTCAGAGGGGGAGTCAGAGAAGAGTAGGCGGAGACAAGTTCCTGAAAGAAGCAGAGGGAGCTGGTCCTCAGAAACAGCTGGTGGCAATGTCCGGTGCCATGTATCGCCACCTATGTACAGCCAGCCAACATGCCCTTCAATTTCAGCTGCTGATGCCACCATAGTGCCATCACCCCAGGGGGGCTTAGCGGTTTGGAAACTTTTTAATGTGTCTGCCTCAGATCGGAGCAATGCCATCTGTTCTCTCTGCCTCCAAAAATTGAGCCGTGGAAAGGCCAACACTCAAGAAGGGACAAGTGCCTTACGAAGGCACATGGAGAAAAGGCACAAACTGCAATGGGAAGAACTCCTGAGCAAAAGCAGCACACAAAAGTAAAGCCACCCTCCTTCTCCTCTTCCTCCTTCAGGTGCAGCATCTTCAGCCGCTTTCTCCCTTGCACCTTCACAGCCACCCTCCTCCACTCCACCTCTACCCTCGAGCGGTTCCTGCTCCTCTGCCCACAGCAGCAGCCAGGTGTCCGTGAAGGAAATATTTGAGCGGAAGAAGCCAATTTCTGCTAGTCACCCCCTTGCCCGGCATCTGACAGCTGGCATGGTGGAACTGTTAGCTCGCCAGCTGTTATTATACAAGCTGGTGGACTCTGAGGCCTTCCGTAAATTTGTGGCCATTGGGACACCGCAGTGGAAGATACCAGCCAATTATTTCTCTAAAAAGGTGATACCCAAACTGTACCGTGAAGTTGAGAGGCAAGTGGTGTCATCTCTGGCACACAGCGATGGGTCAAGGGTCCACCTGACCACGGATGCCTGGTCTGCCAAGCATGGTCAGGGCAGGTACATAACTTACACAGCCCATTGGGTCAACCTGGTGACCGATGGCAAGCAGGGAGTACGTGGCTGTGCAGTGGACCAACTTGTGACACCTACGCGGCTTGCAGGCAGGCCTCCTGCCACCTCTTCTCCTCCTACTACATCCTCTTCGCTGTCGTCCTTCTCCTCCTCCTTGGCTGAGTGGCAGTTCAACTCTACTGGTCCTGCAATCTCCTCTCCAGCTACACAGCCCCATCTCCCCAGGGCCTATGCTGCATGCCAGGTACGACGGTGTCACGCCATCTTAGACTTGTCTTGCCTCAAAGCGGAGAGTCACACTGGACAGCTCTCCTGGCTGCTCTTAACAAACAGATGGATCAGTGGCTGACCCCGCACCAGCTGGAGATCGGCAACGTGGTGTGTGACAACGGCAGCAATCTCCTTTCCGCTTTGAATTTGGGAAAGCTGACACATGTACCCTGCATGGCACATGTGCTGAATCTAGTCATTCAAAGATTTGTGTCAAAGTACCCAGGCTTAGAGAACATCCTGAAGCAGACCAGGAAGTTGTGTGGGCATTTTAGGCGCTCTTACACGGCCATGGCATGCTTTGCAGACATTCAGCGGAGAAACAACTTGCCGGTGAGATGCTTGATATGTGATAGCCTGACTCGCTGGAATTCGACCCTGGTCATGTTCTCTCGCCTGCTAGAACATTAGAAAGCTGTCACCCAATACCTGTACAATTACAGTAAAAGGACACAATCTGAGGAGATGGGAATTTTCTGGCCCAACAACTGGACACTGATGCAAAATGCATGCAACCTCATGCGGCCGTTTGAGGAGGTGACCAACCTGGTGAGTCGCAGTGAAGGCACCATCAGCGACTTGATCCTGTATGCTTATTTTCTGGAGCGTGCCGTGTGTAGAGTGGTGGATCAAGCTGTGGAGGAGCATGAACAGGAACAGTTACAGGAGGAAGCATTGTGGGATTAATTCTCATCAGAACCAGATGTTTTCTCAACACCTGTGGCAGCACAGAGGGGGGAGGAGGAGGAAGAGTTGTGTGGGGAAGAGGAGTCTCGAATGATGAGGAAGGTGTTTCATTGGAGGAGGAGAAGGCAGCTGCAGAAGAACAACCGCAGCAGGCATCGCAGGGGCTTGTGCTGCTCGACGTTCCCGTGGTATTGTTCGTGGCTGGGGGGAGGAGGAGGACTTACCTGATGTCACTGAGGAAGAGCAAGAGGAGATGGATAATACGTCTGCATTCAACTTTGTGCAGATGGAATCTTTCATGCTGTCCAGCCTGTTGATGAACTCCCGTACAAAAAAGTTATGTGGTATAACAACAGAGGCGCCAAGTAGAGTAAAATTAGTTAAAATTGTTAAAAAGGGGGAAGTGGGTGGACTCACCTCCCTTCTGAAAAAATGGCCAGACAACGGGCAGGTTACTTCAAGTTTAAAGTAACATTTATTATGAGCTCCAAAAGTGCAACGCGTTTCACGGGTAACAGTCCCGCTTCTTCAGGCAAACAATTTTTGGAGGGAGCAAAGTCGGGTCAAGAGCCAGATATAGCGCCTCTGTCACAGAGGCGCTATATCTGGCTCTTGACCCGACTTTGCTCCCTCCAAAAATTGTTTGCCTGAAGAAGCGGGACTGTTACCCGTGAAACGCGTTGCACTTTTGGAGCTCATAATAAATGTTACTTTAAACTTGAAGTAACCTGCCCGTTGTCTGGCCATTTTTTCAGAAGGGAGGTGAGTCCACCCACTTCCCCCTTTTTAACAATTTTAACTAATTTTACTCTACTTGGCGCCTCTGTTGTTATACCACATAACTGTTTAGTCCACCCTTGGTGGAGGGGTGTATCCCCATTTTCTTCTATCTACAGAGAGCGACTTCTTAACCCTGAGCGGGGTCAGGTTACAATTCTCCCCGCCTGCTTATCCAGTGGTTGCCTTGGAGGCGACCCGTCCTTGTGAGTATAACCATTGTGTGTGTTTGCATCAGACATCACCTCATTAACATACTACACCATATTGGGCTCTCGGTTCTCCCCCTTTCTTTCAAACCCCGTACAAAAAAACTCAAGGGGAATGAGCTATACTGGGTGGCCACGCTACTAGACCTTCGGTATAGGCACAAAGTGGCGGACATGTTACCAACTCACCTGAAGGCAGAAAGGATGCAGCACATGCAGAACAAGCTGGCAACTATGCTTTACAATGCCTTTAAGGGTGATGTCACAGCACAATAAAGGTACCACTGCCAGTAATCCTTCTCCCATGTCCACGCAGGCAAGGACAGGACGCTCCAGCGATCTTATGGTGATGTCAGACATGCGGACATTCTTTAGTCCAACGGCTCGCCTTAGCGCTTCCAGATCCACCCTCCACCAGTGCCTGGACTGGCAGGTAGCCGACTACCTGGCCTTAAGTGTGGATGTAGACACTGTGAGCAGCGATGAACCCTTGGACTATTGGGTGCACAGGCTTGACCTGTGGCCAGAGCTGTCCCAATTTGCCATCCAACTTCTGTCTTGCCCTGCCTCAAGCATCCTGTCAGAAAGGACCTTCAGCGCAGATGGAGGCATTGTCACTGAGAAGAGAAGTTGCCTAAGTCACAAAAGTGTTCAGTACCTCACCTTTATCAAAATGAATGAGGCATGGATCCTGGAGGGCTACTGCCCGCCAGAAGACTAAGTCAGTCCCCACACACAGCATCTCTGCCTGCACGCCGTGTGACTGGCTGCCTGCCCCAAGACTAAGTCGGTTCCCACACAGCATCTCTGCCTGCAGGCCGCTTGACTGCCTTCTCCGCCACCACCAACAGGGTCCAGGACTCTAGGCAGATTCCTGAATTTTTCTTTGGTACTAAAAATTTTTATTGAGGAATATCAAATATAGTAGAATACAACAGTGGATGTATAAGAACATGCCTATAGTAAACATATTATTCCAGTCCTCATAAAGAAAAAGTTTTTACAGTATTACAGACTCGATGGAAAGCAATATTGTAATTAACAACAATAGTACCAAAAGCCATATATAACATTTAAACCTTTAAAACAATGTTGGAACAAGGAATCAAATGGATTGAATATAGGCCGGACTCCCTCCCCCAACCTGCACGACCAGTTTAACCCGAGTTCCCATCCCAATCCTCCCTTCCCTCTCAGAAAATATCTCTTTAAATTAAGATAGCCCTTCTGCCATAACTACATTGATATCCCAAAAGTCCCATACTTTTTCAAAGGCCGGAACAGTATTCTTTTTGATGGCTGTTAGATAGTCCATATTTCGGATGAATTCTATTTTAGATCGTACTTTCTCTACTGTTGGAGGGGATGAGGACTTCCATGCCGCCGCTATGGATAGTCTAGCAGCCACTAGGATAGTGTTTGCCATTCTTTGTGTGGGAATTCTGGTATTTGGAATGGGAAGTCCCAAAAGGAGGACCCAGGGGTCATATGGAACATCTTTCCGTATAGCCTGTGTTATTAATTTATGAATTGAGGACCAGAAGCTTTGTAATTTAGGGCATAGCCAGAATATATGTTCTAAGGTCCCTTTCTGCCCACACCCCCTCCAACATCTATCAGAGATCGAGGGAAAAATGGAATGTAAGAGTACAGGGGTGCGATACCACCGAAAGAGCAATTTATATATGTTTTCTTTTATCTGTACACAGATTGAAGTACGACGAGCATTTTCCCATATTTTTTGCCATTTAGAAGTGTTCATGTGCCCTGATAGGGCCCTTTCCCATTTAGACATATAGGGATGATACTCTAAGGATTCCACAGGAGTCAGTATTATAGCCTCATATAGTAGTGAGATCATACCTTTCTGCCTATCCTGAGCTCTGGTTAGACGTTCAAAAAATGTTATATGTGTAAATGTTAGAGTATGGGACAATGAGAGGGCGTAGTGCCGGATTTGTAAGTAGTCAAAAAGCTTATCCCCCGAAATCATATGACGTTCCTGAAGGTCTTGGAATGAGACAAACCGATGAGCTGGGGCTGGGCAAAGGTCTAATAAATATTCCAAACCCTTAGCTCCCCAGTACTCTTGGAAGGTTTTAGAGAGTGATCTGGCGAACTCTGGGGTCCCTAAAATAGGTGAAAGTAGAGAAGGTTTAGTGGACCAACGTAGGTCTGTAGCATAATTTCGCCAGAGTTGAATTGTAAACTTAACTGAAGAGAGAGTGGTCTCCGGGAGACCTCTTGGGTGTGATTGGCTCCATATATAGGCTAAGGGTGAATGAGGGAAAGTAGTTGCTTTTTCCAAAGGGACCCATCTAGCATGAGAAGGCCGTTTAGTCCATTCTATGATCTGCCTATAATGGGACGCTAAGTAGTAAGCTTTTAAATCAGGAACGCCCAGGCCCCCTCTCTCTCTGTCTGCCATCATTACCTGTCGGGATACTCTAGGTTTCTTATGTCTCCAAATGAATCGCATAAAATCTGCCTGGAGAGCTCGTAGATGGGATAAGGGGACTGGTACTGGGAGGGTTTGGAAAAGATAAAGAAGTTTTGGGAGGGAGTTCATTTTTAAGGCATAAATCCGCCCCATCCATGAAATTGGATAGGGCAGCCAGGTTAGAAGATCTACTCTAATTTTCTTGAAAAGGGGTAGGTAATTAAGTTCAAATAATTTATCGTAAGATGAGGCAATTTGAACTCCTAGGTATCTAATACTCTGTGATTGCCATTTGCATGGGAAGTTCCTTCTGAGGAAATCTAATGACTCCTGTGGAATGTTCAGGGGGAGAGCTTCAGTTTTGTCTGTGTTAACTTTAAAACCAGATATTATTTCAAATTGTGAGAGCAACTTCAGGAGATTGGGAAGGGAGGTAAGGGGACGGGACAATGTAAGCAAAATATTGTCCGCAAAGAGCGAAAGTTTGTATTCCGAGTCACCTACACTAATCCCCCCTATGTTTGGGTCAGAACGTATACATTGGGCCAGGGGCTCTATACTGAGGGCAAACAAAAGTGGGGAAAGGGGGCACCCCTGGCGTGTACCATTTTGAACTGTGAAGAAGTTCTGGGGAGCAAATGGAAGCTTCAGTGCTGTCGAGGGATTACAGTATAGGGCATGTACAGCTGTGAGAAATTGGCCCTTAAAACCAAACTTTTCCAATGTAGCGAAGAGAAATGGCCAGGAGAGGCGGTCGAAGGCCTTCTCCGCATCCAAACTTAGGAGCAGGGAAGGCCCCCGACCGCATCCCATCATCTCAACAAGATCAATCGCCCTGCGTGTGTTATCTCCTGCCTGGCGATCTTTTATGAATCCGACCTGATCCCAAGAAATCAAAGATGGCAGAACAATGTTTAATCCATTTGCCAAAGTCTTAGTGAACATTTTTAAATCAGAATTCAGAAGGGCAATTGGGCGATAACTTTGTGGCTGTTGGGGATCTTTACCCTCCTTAGGGATAACTGTAAGGAGAGATCTTTGTATCGAGTCTGGTAGTGGTTTACACTGTAGAATTAAATTGGCCAATATGACCAAGCGAGGTGAAAGAATTGAAGAACATTTTTTGTAACATAGATAGGGGAAACCGCCTGGACCTGGAGATTTTTTATTAGGTAATGTTTTCAACACCTCTAATATTTCGTCCAGAGTGACCGGAGCATTAAGAGCTTCTAATTGAGGGTCTGATAACATAGGGAGAGATATGTTGGAGAAGAATTCTGCCATCTTGGATGTATGTGATTCCGGGAATACAGTTTGGGGCAGGGCATATAGGTGCTTATAATATTCAGAGAATACCTCAGAGATCTCTAAGGGATCAGTCGTCTGATTACTGTTAGTTTTTCGGAGGGAGTGAACCATTTGTTGGCTCTGCTGTTGCCGCAATCTCTTAGCTAAAAGAGTGTGTGGTTTGTCACCCTTATCATAGTACGTTTGTTTTAACCAAGTTAGGGATTTCTCTACTTGGGATAGTTGCATTTTATTCACTTTATCTTTGGCAGCGAGCAGAAGCGAATAGTGTTTCCGAGAGGGCCTCTGTTTGTGTATGGTTTCAATTCTAGATAAATCAGCCAGTGCCTCTCTAAGAAGCCTATCTCGCTGTCGCTTACGCCAGGATGCTTCTGAAATCATATGTCCCCTTATAACGGCCTTGTGGGCTTCCCATACGGTTGAGAATTCTGTTACTGACCCTTCATTCAGTTCAAAAAATCCCGTAAGCTTATCATTTACTCCCTGTAGAAATGTCTGATCGTTCAGCAATGATTCGTTGAGACGCCAAGTCGCCTGTCTCACATATTTGGGATTAGGGGATAGCTGGAATACTAAGGGAGAATGGTCCGTCCATGTCATCGTGTGAATGTCGACAGCGCCCAACAAAGGGAGGAGAGACCTACTGCCCAGAAAATAATCTATTCTGGTGTATACAGAATGAGGGGTAGAGTAAAAAGTGTAACCTCGTTCGCTGGGGTGGGTCATGCGCCATAGGTCCAAGAGATGATATTCTCGTATTAGTTGCCGAAATTGTCTAGCAGAGGAGGTTATCTTATGCTGGCTAGCATTAGGGACTAATGACGATCTGTCCATGCTCGGGGACAAAATCATATTGTAGTCACCCCCAATCAACCAGGGGGCAGTAGACATAGCTTCTGCTTTTAGAAAAACCTTCCGCAGAAATTTAACCTGATGTTGGTTAGGGGCATATACATTTCCTAAAATCACATTTTGGCCTTAAATTTGAGCTAACAATAAAATATAGTGCCCTTTTGGATCTATAATTGCTTTATGGACCTGAACTGGGGCATTCCGGTGAAGCAATATAGCTACCCCTGCTCTCTTTGTAGGCGCTGTAGCACAGTAAGTTTGTGGATAAGTCTGGGATGACAGGGATGGGTGATCTGAAGTTTTGAAATGGGTTTCCTGTACTAAGACTATATCACCATTAAGTCTCTTTGCTTCACGGTGTAAGAGATTCCGCTTATGAGGGGTATTAAGCCCTTTAACATTAAGTGATATTATTCTGACCATTATTTAAATCCTTAAGAGTGGTTTAGCTTTCAAGTATCGAATAACATACAGTATCATAGGGTGGGGGAAGAGTCCGGGGGCAATCCTGTGGAAAGAAAAGGTTAATAAGTTCCAACAATATAACCTGTAACAGTAACATATACTATAGCTATATAGCCATCTAGAAACAGTAACCCATGGCTGGGGTTGTGAACCATCATACCAGACCATGGAGAGACTCAAATAACCTTTAAGAAAGTTGCGTTCTAGAAAAAAGGTTATGATCAGAATCCAACCCAGTGTCCAAACCGGGTAGCGGGGTGGTCTCCAAAAAGGGGGTACCATGTCACGGGTCAAGGTCCAAACTAACCAAGGTGTCGACCCAGCCCGGAGCCTCTAAAAGCATCCAAAAATAATTATCAAGCGATTCAGTCCTCTCGGGGAGAGCTATTCCAGATAGGGGAGGAATTTTGACTTCCAGCAATGGAGGGGCGTTTGTGGGGTATCGTAGTCCATTCCACTGTCGGCCGAACACGTGCGTGTCTAGGTGAAGCTGCCAGTTCCGATGCAGAAACATCCCCTTGTGGTGCAGAAGGGGCAGATGTTTGAAGGCCCAGAGATTGTAGAAAGGGCTCTGCATCCTCAATATCTTGTAGAGTGTAAGAACGGCCCGCTTTATTCACTATCAATTCAAAGGGGAACCCCCATTTATACATCAGACCAGCGTTTCGCAATGCCTGGGTAACATGTCGGAGATTCCGACGTTTCGCCAGGGTGATAGGGGACAGATCGTTATATATTGCAAGCGTATCCCCATGAAAAGACAAAGTTTGCATGTTACGTGTGGCATTAATTAAGAGTTCCTTGGATTCATAATAATGCATACGTAAAACCACGTCCTTAGGGAGTTGCGAGTTGCGTAGTGTCGCACCTAAAGCTCTGTGGGCTCTGTCCATCCTCCAAGATTCAGGGGGCTGATCAGGGACCAAGGAATTAAACAAATCCACCAAATAAGAGCGTATGTCAGCAGTCTGTACTGTGTTGGGGATTCCTCTGATCCTAAGATTTTGTCTTCTGTCTCTATTCTCATGGTCTTCCTGTGCTAAGCGGAGAGACTTAATATCTGCTTGGGTTTGTGCATGTTCATCATAGAGCAGGTTGTGATCTTGTATTAATTCATCCATCCGAGTCTCTAGTGCAGCTGTACACTCCCCAATTCCAGAAAGTTCCAGCTTAAGTTCCGAGACTGCAGAGTGCAGCATGGTGTTAATGGTAGTGAGAAGGGTGTCCCTGTGTTTATCTAAGGCTTGCTCTAACATAGCAGATGTGAGCTGAGGCTGCTGGGAGGCCTGAGAGATATTAGGGCTTGAGGGGGGAGAGATGTCTGTGGCTCGGGGAGGCATTACCTTCTTGCCGCTGCTGTGAGGCCTTTGTGTTGGTCCCTGGGCTTGCTGGCGCTGCTGCCTTCTGATGCTGTGTGGCCATTGTATTCAGTGCTGGGTCAGGTGAGCCTATGGTTGTCTGGTGTTGCGGGGACTTCTGCTGATGTAGAGATTGCTGTGTCCGCGCTGGATCGCCTGATCCTACAGCCTTCTGCTGCTGTGCGGGCTTCTGTTTCAGCGCTGAGGCGGCTGGACTGTTCGCCGCTGAAGGACCTCCCCTCCCTTGTCGCTCGGCGCCATCTTGGCTTCCTCGGAGATCGCGGAAGTATCTGTCTAGGCGGGCAGGTTGGGTCTTTTGCTGGCCCGATTTCGCATTCTGGCCCCTCTTTGTCCTCTCCGCCATCTCGGACGGTAATTCCCCGGTGCTGCTGTGCGCTCCTGATAGCTACGGGTAAGAAAAGGATCCGGGCTGGAGCGGAGCTCCCTCAATCAGCGGCCATCTTAAGCGAGCCGCGCATGCGCCCCCCCGATTCCTGAATTTTGAAGGCCGCTGCTAGCAGCGGACGCTATAATAATTTTTCTGGTACGTGTACATGCCTGTCTAATTTTTTGGTCTGCACTGCAGCTGCAACAATAAAAAAAAAGGCATGTACATGTGCCCATTCCCCTTCGTGATCATTACCTTGCTGCGGTGAAGGGGCTTGCGTATCACAATGAAGCAATGACCACCAGCTATATGAGTGTCTTGGGGGGTGGCACACCAAAGATAATAAGGTCATTGCTTCATTGTGGACAGACCAAATTTAATCAGCTGGACAGTCACTGTTGTTCTATCATTGAGCTACCACTGCCCGGCGACCATATGGGCTTGAAAACCATCACGGCCTGCACTTTGGCCATGGTGCGCACCAGTCCAGCACGGCCGTCACTACGCAAACAACTGTTTGCGGTGCGTTACACAGTGAGTTTGGTGTGTCAGTGTGAAGCAGTACTCTAATTACACTCCCTGATTGATGTATACACATGCAAGATGTTTTAAAGCACTTTAGGCCTGCAATTTAGCATTCAATGTGATTTCTGTCCTTAAAACGCTGTTTTGCGTCCAATCCGGATTTTCCCAGGGACTTTTGGCGTGTATCCCACTCATCCATGCCCCCCTCCAGGTGTAAGACCCCTTGAAACATCTTTTCCATCACTTTTGTGGCCAGCATACATTTTTCCAGTTTTCAAAGTTCGCCTCCCCATTGAAGTCTATTGCTGTTCCGAACCAAAAATCGGAGGTTCGGGCCATCTTTACTGACGGGTAGGGACCAATATGATAAATTCTATGGCATCTGGGCAGTCTGGATGGACTTAAAAGACTCAGCTGAATATCATAAAATAATGATGGGAGGCTCTGGATATATAGCGGAGAGGTCATATTTTTGTATTGCTGATGTGTTAATGTTTTTATGTGTTAGGTTGTTTTGATTGAAACAATAATCCATTGATAGCAATGGTTTCATTATCGGAGACAACTCTGCAGTAGTGTTGGAACTATTTAGTTAAGTTCAGTACTGGGCAAGTAGGGCTGCCCACTAAAATAATTCTTGCACAAAAATATTTGACTCAAAATGTTCATTATTAATGGGAGACTACAAATTATAGACCAATTAATGATCATTAGCAAAAGGCCAAGGTATTATCTACTAACAAGGGACATTTCAGAACAAGATAATAGCTTATACTATCTGCTAACGATCATTAATAGTGATGGGCCGAACCTCCGATTTTAGGTTCGCGAACCGGGTTCGCGAACTTCCGCGGGAGGTTCGGTTCACGGAAAAGTTTGCGAACCGCAATAGACTTCAATGGGGAGGCGAACTTTGAAAAATAGAAAAAATTATGCTGGCCCCAAAAGTGGTGGAAAAGATGTTTCAAGGGGTCTAACATCTGGAGGGGGGCATGGCGGAGTGGGATACATGCCAAAAGTCCCGGGGAAAAATCTGGATGTGAAGCAAAACAGCATTTTAAGGGCAGAAATCACATTGAATGCTGAATTGCAGGTCTAACGTGCTTTAAAACATCTTGCATGTGTATACATCAATCAGGTAGTGTAATTAGAGTACTGCTTCACACTGACGCACCAAACTAACTGTGTAACGCACCGCAAGTTACCAGCTGTTTGTGCAGTAACGGCCATGCTGGAGTACTGCGCAACATGACGAGATTGCTCTTTCTCACTCAGTGATGTCAGGTAATGTGTGACTGCCTTCTCAACTTTCCATGGCATTGTTAAAAAGCTTGTTTTGTTTTTAAATTACATTTTCTACTTGTAGCGGTACTTGTTCAGTACCGCTACAATGAGAATCCTATGGAGGCGGGCAAGTCTGGCAATGTGACCCCGGGAAATGGCCGGGGAATGAGGGATGGAATCCGGTGTGGAGCCTGAGCAACGGCTACCACTACACATCCAAGGAGGGCAACAGACAGGCATGCACGCCCGCCCTGAGGTAGTGACCAAAAATAACAATACAGGAGGACTATCGAGGGCTTGCTGTATTTGAAATGAATGTACTTTAAATCCTTTAACGGGAACCAGTTATGGCAGGCAAAGATGACACCACATTCCTTTCACGAGAATCATATGGAGGCGGGCAAGTCTGCCATTTGTGACCCCGAGTAATGGCCGGGGAATGAGGGATGGAATCCGGTGTGGAGCCTGAGCAACGGCTACCACTACACAGGCAAGGAGGGCAGCAGGCAGGCATGCACGCCCGCCCCGAGGTAGTGACCAAAAATAACAATACAGGACTCAGGAGGACTTTTGAGGCCCTAATTGTAATGAATCAACTTTAAATCCTTTAACGGGAATCCGTTATGGAGGGCAAGTCTGCCATTGTTTGTCACCACGGGTAATGGGCGGGGAATGAAGGTTGGATTTCGCCCCGAAGTGGGAGCCTGCTGAGACCCATGCTGTAGCTGCCCTGATCGTGCTTTGCAGACCAGGCATCTGTGATCAGATGGACCCTTGACCCAGCGGAAGACAAACCAAGTCGAAAGCATTTGCCAAGAATGTTTTACGAGGGCAAGTTTTCTGCCTTTTTTTTTTATCGCGGCAAGGTCATGAAGGGGGATGGGCACATGTACATGCCTTTTGTTTTTTGGTTGCAGCCGCCTGCAGTTCAGCCAGAAAAATTAGGCAGGCATGTGCACGCCCCAGAAAAATTAGTATAGCGGCCGCTGCTAGCAGCGGCCTTAAAAATTCTGGAATCCGCCTAGAGTCCTGGACCCTGGTGGTGGTGGCAGGGAAGGCAGTCAAGCGGCCTGCAGGCAGAGATGCTGCGTGTGGGGACTGATTTAGTCTTCGGTTGTGCAATAGCCCTCAGGGATCCATGCCTCGTTCATTTTGATAAAGGTCAGGTACTGAACACTGTGATGATTTAGGCGACTTCTCTTCTCAGTGACAATGCCTCCAGCTGCACTGAAGGTCCTTTCTGACAGGACGCTTGCGGCAGGGCAAGAAAGAAGTTGTATGGCAAATTGGGACAGCTCTGGCCACAGGTCAAGCATGCGCAACCAGTAGAGCAAGGGTTCATCGTTGCTGCTCGCAGTCGCAGTGTGTACATCCACACTTAAGGCCAGGTAGTCAGCTACCTGCCAGTCCAGGCATTGGTGGAGGGTGGATCCCGAAAGGGCTACTGCGAGGCGTTGGACTAAAGAATGTCCGCATGTCCGACATCACCCCGAGATCGCTGGAGCGTCCTGTCCTTGCCTGCGTGGACTGGTGAGGAGGAGGAGGAATACTGCCAGTGGTACCTTTATTGCGTTGTACTGTCACATCACCCTTAAATGCATTGTAAAGCATCATTGACAGCTTGTTCTGCAAGTGCTGCATCCTTTCCGCCTTGTGTTGAGTTGGTAACAGGTCTGCCACTTTGTGCCTATACCGAGGGTCTAGTAGCGTGGCCACCCAGTACAGGTCATTCCCCTTGAGTTTTTTGATACGGGGGTCCCTCAACAGGCTGGACAACATGAAAGAGGCCATCTGCACAAAGTCGGATCCAGACGTACTCTCCATCTCCTCTTGCTCTTCCATAGTGACGTCACGCAACTCCTCTTCCTCCCCCCATCCACGAACAATACCACGGGAAGGTGGAGCAGCAGAAGCCCCCTGTGACGGCTGCTGCGGTTGTTCTTCTGCTGCTGCCGCCTCTTCTTCCTCCACTGAAACACCTTCCTCATAATCATCCGAGTCTGACTCCTCTCCTTCCCCACACGACCCCTCTTCTTCCTCCTCCTCACCCCTCTGTGGTGCCGGAGGTGTTGAGGAAACCTGTAGTTCAGCTTAAAATTGGTCCCACGACTCCTCCTGCCATAGCTGTTCCTGTTCCCGCTCCTCCACAGCTTCATCCACCACTCTACGCACGGCACGCTCCAGGAGGTAAGCGTAGGGGATCAAGTCGCTGATGGTGCCTTCAGCGCGACTCACCAGGTTGTTCACCTCCTCAAACGGCTGTATGGTCCTGCATGCATTTCGCATCAGTGTCCAGCTGTTGGGCCACAACATCCCCATCTTCCCAGATTGTGTCCTTCTACTGTAGTTGTACAGGTACTGGGTGACGGCTTTCTCCTGGTCTAGCAGGCGAGAGAACATGAGCAGGGTGGAATTCCAGCGAGTCGGGCTATCGCATATCAAGCGTCTCACCGGCAGGTTGTTTTTCCGCTGAATGTCCGCAAAGCGTGCCATGGCCGTATAAGACCACCTGAAATGCCCACACAACTTCCTGGTCTGCTTTAGGACGTCCTCTAAGCCTGGGTACTTTGAGACAAATCTTCGCTTGACCAGATTCAGCACATGTGCCATGCTGGGTACATGTGTCAGCTTTCCCAAATTCAAAGCGGAAAGGAGATTGCTGCCGTTGTCACACACCACGTTGCCGATCTCCAGCTGGTGCGGGGTCAGCCATTGCTCCACCTGTTTGTTAAGAGCAGCCAGGAGAGCTCTCCGCTCTGAGGCAAGACATGTCTAAAATTGCGTGACACCGCCGTACCTGGCATGCAGCATAGGCTCTGGGGAGATGGGGCTGTGCAACTGACACTCAGCTGAGGAGGAGGAGGACAGAGAAGAGGATGTAGCTGGAGGAGAAGGAGAGGAGGTGGCAGGAGGCCTGCCTGCAAGCCGTGGAGGTGTGACAAGTCAGTCCGCTGAACAGCCACGTACTCCCTGCTTGCTGCCATCGGTCACCAGGTTGACCCAATGGGCTGTGTACGTAATGTAGCGGCCCTGCCCGTGCTTGGCAGACCAGGCATCCGTGGTCAGGTGGACCCTTGACCCAACGCTCTTCGCAATAAATGACACCACTTGCCTCTGAACTGCACGGTACAGTTTGGGTATGGCCTTTCGTGAAAAATAAGTGCGGCCTGGTATCTTCCACTGCGGTGTCCCAATGGCCACAAATTTACGGAAGGCCTCTGACTCCACCAGCTTGTATGGTAATAGCTGGCGAGCTAATAGTTCCGCCACACCAGCTGTCAGACGCCGGGCAAGAGGGTGACTGGCCAAAATTGGCTTCTTCCGCTCAAAGACTTCCTTCACGGACACCTGGCTACTGCTGTGGGCAGAGGAGCAGGAACCGCTCAAGGGCAGAGGTGGTGTGAAGCAGGGTGGCTGTGAAGGTTCAAGGGAGAAAGTGGATGAAGACGATGCACCTGAAGGAGGAAGAGGAGAAGGAGGGTGGCTTGTCTTTTGAGGGGTGCTGCTTTTCCTCAGGTGTTCTTCCCATAGCTGTTTGTGCCTTCTCTCCAGTTGCCTTCGTAAGGCACTTGTCCCTACGTGAGAGTTGGCCTTTCCACGGCTCAATTTTTTGCTGGCAGAGACAACAGATGGCTTTGCTCTGATCTGAGACAAACACGTTAAAAAAATTTCCAAACCGCTGAGCCCTCCTGGAGTGATGGCGCTACGGTGGCATCAGCAGCTGACGTTGAAGGGCATGTTGGCTGGCTGGCCATAGCTGGCGATACATGGCGCCGGACACTACCCCCAGCTGTTTCTGAGGACGAGCTTCCTTTGCTTCTATCATGGAGTTGTCTCCTCCTACTCCTTGGGAACATACGTGGTATCTGTATAATCGTCATCATAATCCTCCTGCCCAGCTTCGCTTTCCTCAGACAACTCCACAACTGCACCAACTTCAGGTGGTTCATCATGCCCCTCCTCACACATTACATCCATACTATTGCCACCTAACTCAGACGTATGAGGTGGTGTACCTGCGCCTTCTTCTTGTTTTTGCAGTAGTGGCTGTGAATCAGTGATTTCACCACCACCACCACCAAATAACTCCTGTGAAGTGTCAAATGCAGCGGATGTGGTGCTTGTACTAGCGATGGTAGCACTGGCTGCGGGAGATGAGGTCTTCTGTGTTAAATACTCAAACACGTCCTCACAATTTTGGGAAGTGATGGCACGTGCCTTCTTCTGAGCACTGTACTTTGGTCTAGGTCTGCACGAAATCACAGCAACACCACCTCGCACAGACCTGCCAGTGCCAGGTGGCCTTCCTCTGGGTCTTCCTCTACCTCTTCCTCTACCTGGTTTGTCCATTTTGTCCATCTCGGGGGGAAGCTAGGTATATGCAGTGAGGCGAGTTCACTCAACAGAAAAGGTAGATATGCAGTGAGGTGAGTTCACTCAACCCAAAGGTAGCTATATATGCAGTGAGGTGAGTTCACTCAACCCAAAGGTAGTTATATATGCAGTGGGGTGAGTTCACTGAATACAACAGGTAGTTAGATGCAGTGAGGTGAGTTCACTCAACACAAACGTAGTTATATGCAGTGAGGTGAGTTCACTCAACAGAAAAGGTAGATATGCAGTGAGGTGAGTTCACTCAACCCAAAGGTAGTTATATATGCAGTGAGGTGAGTTCACTGAACACAACAGGTAGCTATGTGCAGTGAGGTGAGTTCACTCAACCCAAAGGTAGTTATATATGCAGTGAGGTGAGTTCACTGAACACAAAAGGTAGCTATGTGCAGTGAGGTGAGTTCACTCAACCCAAAGGTAGTTATATATGCAGTGGGGTGAGTTCACTGAACACAACAGGTAGTTAGATGCAGTCAGCTGAGTTCACTCAACACAAATGTAGTTATATATGCAGTAAGGTGAGTTCACTGAACACAACAGGTAGCTATGTGCAGTGAGGTGAGTTCACTCAACCCAAAGGTAGTTATATATGCAGTGAGGTGAGTTCACTGAACACAAAAGGTAGTTAGATGCAGTCAGCTGAGTTCACTCAACACAAACATAGTTATATGCAGTAAGGTGAGTTCACTCAACAGAAAAGGTAGATATGCAGTGAGGTGAGTTCACTCAACCCAAAGGTAGTTATATATGCAGTGAGGTGAGTTCACTGAACACAACAGTTTGCTATGTGCTGTGAGGTGAGTTCACTCAACCCAAAGGTAGGTATATATGCAGTGAGGTGAGTTCACTGAACACAAAAGGTAGCTATGTGCAGTGAGGTGTGTTCACTCAACCCAAAGGTAGTTATATATGCAGTGAGGTGAGTTCACTGAACACAACAGGTAGTTAGATGCAGTCAGCTGAGTTCACTCAACACAAACGTAGTTATATGCAATGAGGTGAGTTTACGCAACAGAAAAGGTAGATATGCAGTGAGGTGAGTTCACTCAACCCAAAGGTAGTTATATATGCAGTGAGGTGAGTTCACTGAACACAACAGGTAGTTAGATGCAGTCAGCTGAGTTCACTCAACACAAAGGTAGTTATATGCAGTGAGGTGAGTTCACTCTACAGAAAAGGTAGATATGCAGTGAGGTAAGTTCACTCAAATTAAAAGGTAGTTATATGCAGTGAGGCAAGTTCACTCAACACAAAAGGTAGTTATGTGCAGCGAGGTGGGTTCATTCAACACAAACGTAGGTGTATGCAGTGATGAGGTGGGTTAACTAAACACAACAGGTACTAGTAGTAGGTAAATGCAGTACTGGGTAGGTAGTACAATGTGCAGCTCCCTGTCACACACACAGGTGTCACTGAATGTGCTGCTGAATGCTGGTGGGCTGCTGGCAGTTGGACACACACATTATGAATTAGCAATGCTGTCTAAGCAACACAAGTGTCTCACACACACAGGTAGTAGTCACTGAATGTGCTGCTGCTGCTGGCAGTGGGACACACAGTATGAATTAGCAATGCTGTCTAAAAAACACAAGTGTCAGTTTCAAACACAGAAAAAAAAATTGATCACACAAGCAGGATGAGCTCTGAAAAGAGCTTTTCTGGGGCGCTATTATAGCAATAAGATTCAGCTAAGCAAGCTAAGAAGGCAAGAGCCTGACTAATCTGTCCCTAGGAGAACAAGTCTGCAGCAGCTGTCCCTATTCTGTCTCTAGCAGGCACACGAGTGAGGCTAATGGCCGCCGGAGCCTGCCTTATATAAAGGGGGGGTGGGGCTCCAGGGCTTAGTATAGCCGGATTGGCTACAATGCGCCTGCTGACTGTGATGCAGAGGGTCAAAGTTGACCCTCATAGAGCATTATGGGGCGAATCGAACTTCCGGGAAAGTTCGCCTTCGCCGGCGAAGGCGAACCACCCGAAGTTCGCCTGGAACCGTTTGCCGGTGAACCGTTCGGCCCATCTCTAAACATTAATCAATCTTTCTTTATTAGATAAACTTCATAACCACATAACATCTTGGCTTTAAAATAATACTGCGTTACCCTACTATCGGGGGAGGCTTTTTTAGTATTAAGTTTAATTCTAATAGTAATCTGACTAATTTGGGGTCTACTATTGATAATGAGCATTGATAATGAACATTTTGTGTCAAATATTTCTGTGCATAAACTTTCAAGATCCGCACCATCAAAAGTCCAATTTTATTAATGTATCAAAGTCATAAAAACATCATAAAATAGCATGGGTACATGACAGATGACGCACAGGCGTTTCGGACCGTTACAGTCTTTTCTCAAATCATCATAGACCCACACTAACAATCCTCATTAAAACTCATGTTTATCTAACAAATTGGAGGACCACATAGAGAACTAGTTCATTATTGTTGCTGCATATGCATGAGAAATATCCACCAATCAGATACAGCCCAGGAGCTGTGATTGCCCAATCATCATGCAGCCCACGGACAGATAGTTACAAAAGTACAAAAAATACTTTCATACAATATAAAACCATAACCTGTGACACTCTCCACTTGTCACCATTGTAATAACCTACAAGGGACTTACGTTTTAAGATCATTGTGTCCACAAAGTTATATCTGAACTCCCGTCCATTATAGAATTCCACAGTCCCCTCCCATTCAATGAGAATGAGGCCGACGACGTCCGCACTACAAAGGACTTCATATTGTCCAATCATAGGTTGCCAGTACCTCCCACAGGCAAAACGGCGAATGAACCGCATGCCTACAACGTCTGCATTAACAGAAGTCTCTGCGGAGACGAAAGGGGTGCCGTTGTGAGCCGGCAACGTCATAGGGGGCGTGGTAAACCACCGCCCATCCATCAGCACCTCCCACAGGCAAAACCGGCCAATAAGCCGCATGCCGACAACGTCCGCATTAGCAGAGGTCTCTGCGGAAGCGAAGGAAGTTCCGGAGTGAACCGGCAACGTCACAAGGGGCGTGGCGGCCCGCCGGCGCCGTCACAGAGGGCGTGAAGGACCGTCGCTCGTATAGACTATGTCATCCCCCGCACTCGTCAAAAGACCAGTCGGGGGGTGTAGCTAAACACATAGCAAGCGTTAATAGAAAGCGGCCAATCATAGGGCATGTAAACAAACATCACATGTCCTAAAGACCGCTATCCCAATAGCTCCAAAACGCATGCTCTCATGGACTGAAAGAGAACTGCAGAGTCCCACATAAATGGCTACACAATGATGGCAATCAAAAGATAAAAAGGAAAAATCATATTTACCCACATCAGTATAAATGCTATTAGCTCCCAGGACTGTAGCCCCTGTGGAAATAAAACATCACATATATTATTTATCCCTAAGTGACGGTGCCTTTTTAAATGACATAAGAGGCCAGTCATGAAACTCTTTGACAGTTGGAAGTCCCCGCTTTAATATGGGCCAATGTTTGTTAATAATATGGCTAATCATCTCTGATAGTACGTTAAAAGTTGTAACACATGGTATCTCTCTCTAATTCCCAATCTTATACCACCCTGTCTAGAAAAAAATCCACTTTTAGATTTGAATTTAAAGCCTTCTTGTAGGCAAGCAGCCGGGTAACCGTGTGCTAAGAACCTATACTTCATCTCCTCAAGTCTTGTTAGTCTAGTAGTGGGATCACTCACTACTAGACAGAAACAAAGAAAAATTTAAAGAGAGCTCCAAGATGCAATTAAGGAAGAGAACATAGTCCCGGTGGACTTGGTTGTCAACATCTCATCGTATGAACTTACGGACATTGAACATCATGTTCTGAACCTTGGATTATCTTTTTGTCCAAGCAAATTCCCTGATTTTTTTCTATTAGATTTAAAGTTGACAACATTTTTCAGATCATTGAAACTGAAATATTTTTTTTCAAGTGGCTACTTTTTTGCCCAACCACAGGGACAGACAAGTGATTGCTTACAAATAAAAGAGTGGGGATTGAGGACCACCAGTCAGTTTATACCCTCGTCACATGGGGTGATTAATGCATATGTTGATCAGGTGCAGAAAGATATTTATAGTCTACAAGCAGACTTTGAAGCTAAAAAGTGTAAAAATATTACTACTAATCTTTCTTTGCAGGAATGTAAAGCTTTAGCATCACTCTCTATGAATAAATTGATCACTATTTGTGCAGCAGACAAAGGTGGAGCTGTTGTCATTATGGATAGATCTAGATACAGGGAAGAGATACTTAGACAGCTGAGGGACGAGGAAGTATATGAGGAAATTGTATTTGACCCCACTCCCAATTTAAGACAAAAAATTGAGAAAATGGTAACTGATGCGGAGACAAAAGGCATTATAGATAAAGATCTCAAAAAATTCTTGATAAAGACGTCTCCCAGAATTCCCATCATATACATACTTCCAAAGATACATAAGAATTTGGACAATCCCCCTAGTCGCCCCATAGTCTCAGGGATTGATTCTATCTTTTCCATTATGGCGATCTTTTTGGATAAAATCCTGAGACCTATGGTGGTGAACTTGCAATCCTATTCGAGGGACACCCAACATTTTCTAGAAATTATCTCCCCAATTGATGATATTGATGATGACACTTGGTTGGGCACAATGGACGTGAGCAGTACATACACCGCCATACCTCATGAGGAAGGTTTGGAGGCTGTTGATTTTTACTTAATGCTGTGTACTGATTTTGATGGTAAAAAGAGGAAATTCCTGTTGCTTCTTCTTGAATTTATTTTGAGGAACAATTATTTTTTGTTTGAATCCACGTTTCATGTACAGCGCAGGGGTACCGCGATGGGCTCGAACGTGGCCCCCTCCTATGCTAATTTGTTTATGGGCTTGTATGAAGAAGCTTTTGTGTATTCCAATGCCCTGTTTGTAAAGCATGCGTTGCTATGGCAACACTAGATAGGCAATATTTTTTTGCTATGGAGGGGGCAGCGCTCGAGCCTTGATGCCTTTGTGAAGGATCTGCACAGTAGGTGTTCCAGCATTAGACTGACCGTCCATTGTGATCGATTTGCTGTTAGCTTTCTAGACACTTGGGTGACCAGAGAGGAGAACCATTTGATTACTGACCTGTTTACTAAATCTACAGATAGAAACTCTATACTACATTTCTCCAGCTTCCATCCCCCACATGTGAGATATAACATACCTAAGGGGCAGTTTAAAAGAATTGAGAGGATAGTGAGTGATCCCACTACTAGACTAACAAGACTTGAGGAGATGAAGTATAGGTTCTTAGCACAGGGTTACCCGGCTGCTTGCCTACAAGAAGGCTTTAAATTCAAATCTAAAAGTGGATTTTTTTCTAGACAGGGTGGTATAAGATTGGGAATTAGAGAGAGGATACCATGTGTTACAACTTGGTCCTGATGATGCGCCACTGTACCTAATCGGCGCGAAACGGCTGTCGACCTCCCTTAATACTGCCTGTACCTCTCTTTCTACCATATGGACATGTAAAGTATGCCTGTTTTTACTACAAGTAAATTAAAAGTGAAGTTTTAATTGGGATGTGCAAGGCCTCTTTTTCTTTACAAATGGAACCATGTGTTACAACTTTTAACGTACTATCAGAGATGATTAGCCATATTATTAACAAACATTGGCCCATATTAAAGCGGGGACTTCCAACTGTCAAAGAGTTTCATGGCTGGCCTCTTATGTCATTTAAAAAGGCACCATCACTTAGTGATAAATTGGTACATAATGATTTAGGTCCAATTAACAATGAAGTGATAAGAAGGCATGGAACTTTTCCCTGTCTGGGATGCCACTTATGTAGCTATATTGTGAAGGGGGATGTGTTTACCCAGCCCAGCCGGGGGACTAAATTTAAGATTAAAGGTATGTATACTTGTGAATCTAGATTTGTTGTTTACCTTTTGAAATGTCCCTGCGGGCTGGGATATGTGGGTAAAACCACCCAACCCTTGAGAGATAGATTATCATCCCATAAGTCGCATATTAGGAATCAAAATCGGGAATTGTCTGTTTCGGGCCATTTCTGTGAAAAGGGCCATCGATTGTCACAACTTCGGGTTCAGGTAATTGAGGGTATACCGATACCACGTAGAGGGGGAGATCGACATAAAATGCTAGCATTGAGAGAAAATTATTGGATAAAAAAACTAGGTGTAATTGAACCCAAGGGTCTGAATAGAGACTATGATTTATCAACTTTGATTTGAATGCAATGTGTGATTTTGCATAATATATGTGATGTTTTATTTCCACAGGGGCTACAGTCCTGGGAGCTAATAGCGTTTGTACTGATGTGGGTAAATATGATTTTTCCTTTTTATTTTTTGATTGCCATCATTGTGTAGCCATTTATGTGGGACTCTGCAGTTCTCTTTCAGTCCTTGAGAGCATGCGTTTTGGAGCTATTGGGATAGCGGTCTTTAGGACATGTGATGTTTGTTTACATGCCCTGTGATTGACCACTTTCTATTAACGCTTGCTATGTGTTTAGTTACGCCCCCCGACTGGTCTTTTGACGAGTGCGGGGGATGACCTAGTCTATACGAGCGACGGTCCTTCACGCCCTCTATGACGGCGCCAGCGGGCCGCCACGCCACTTGTGACGTTGCCGGTTCACTCCGGCACTTCCTTTGCTTCCGCAGAGACTTCTGCTATTGCGGACGTTGTCGGCATGCGGCTTATTGGCCGGTTTTGCCTGTGGGAGGAGCTTATGGATGGGCGGTGGTTTACCACGCCCCCTATGACGTTGCCGGCTCACTCCGGCACCCCTTTCGTCTCCGCAGAGACTTCTGTTAATGCGGACGTTGTAGGCATGCGGTTCATTGGCCGCTTTGCCTGTGGGAGGTACTGGCAACCTATGTGATTGGACAATATGAAGTCCTTTGCAGTGCGGACGTCATCGGCCTCATTCTCATTGGATGGGAGGGGACTGGGGAGTTCTATAATGGACGGGAGTTCAGATATAACTTTGTGGACACAATGATCTTAAAACGTAAGTGCCTTGTAGGTTATTACAATGGTGGCAAGTGGAGAGTGTCACAGGTTATGGTTTTATATTGTATGAAAGTATTTTTTGTACTTTTGTAACTATCTGTCCATGGGCTGCATGATGATTGGGCAATCACAGCTCCTGGGCTGTATCTGATTGGTGGATATTTCTCATGCATATGCAGCAACAATAATGAACTAGTTCTCTATGTGGTCCTCTAATTTGTTAGATAAACATGAGTTTTAATGAGGATTGTTAGTGTGGGTCTTTGATGATTTGACAAAGGACTGTAACGGTCCGAAACGCCTGTGTGTCATCTGCCATGTACCCATGCTATTTTATCATGTTTTTATGACTTTGATACATTAATAAAATTGGACTTTTGATGGTGCAGAACTTGAAAGTTTATGAAATGATACTCGATGATCCAGAGTGGAGCCTAGCACAACATACCGTTACCATTGGTGCAGCAGCAATTTTGTTCAAATATTTCTGTGCAAGAATTATTTTTAAACTGGTCTTTATTATTTTTTTTTCTAATCTGGTGTAACGCTCGGTGAAGCACAGAGAGGTCTGATTACCGGTGACCTGCAGCGTCACGGGGAATACAGACGTATACCAGATTATGTGTGATCTGCAGTATCACCGATAATCCAATATACCAGCTAACCTCTGTTCACCGGAGTAGAGTGTAGTGTTTTGGTGTAACAGTAACACTTAGAGGACTAGGCCTCAGTACAGTAAGACGTACTGTACAGATTACTTCCGCAACCCTGAGCTCTCCAAGGCGGGAGGAGTCAGACTGCTAGCAGGAAGTATCTTCTGAAAGTCACCCTCAGGCGGAAGGGTTACTAACAGAACGAAGAACCTCCTCCAATGATGAGGTCGGTTCTCGAGGTCGGACAAGCCAGGTCGTACACACACAGACAGATAAAGTACAAGATCGAGAGGCAGAGACGGAGTCAAAGTACAGGCAGGGTTCGGCAACGGGGTATCAGGTATATCGGGGTACAGAATCAGGAGGCAGAAACAGAGTCTAGGAGCGAGCCGGGGTTCGGCAACGGTGTATCAGAGATAACGAGGTACAAGATCAAAGTTCAGAAGAGTAGTCAAGGCAGGCAAGAAGTCATAACAAATATCACAATCAAACTAGTACTTTAAGCTATCAACAAATCTATCTTAGTGTAGGATTACAGCTCCAGCTGGTCCCGGCACACTAACGGATCTGACTAACGGATCTGGGTGCTCCCACGTATGTGAACGCAACGCCAGACAAGGAACAAATGAACAGCCAGCAGTATATATACACATATCCCCTCTCCAGCACCTCCCTAAGTGCTGGACCAATGAGGAGTGAAGCTATGGTCAGCTGACCTGCCTGGTCAGCTGACTCTCCCCTGAGAGTAATAAATTATGTTTGAGTGCGCGCGCGCGCGTCACTCTGAATCTTGTGGGACTATGAGTCCCAGCAACAGCAGCCCCGTTCTGCGGTGTCCCCGCAGCGGGGATCTGCTGGCTATCTGCCGCATTCAGCGCGGCGGTTTCGCCGCGTTCTGCGGCCTGATGCACGGAGGCAGCCGCCTCATGATGCGAGGAGGCGGCTGCCTCTCCGTGCGAGAAGTTCCTGTGTGCGGAAGGAGCCGCCCGCCGCTGGCTCATGGCGGCGGCTCCTCCGCGCTTTCTCACAGTACCCCCCCCCCCCGAGGAGTGGACTCCGGACAGCTCCTTCCAGGTTTTTCTGGATGTACAGTATGAAATTCTTTCACTAACTCGTCCGCATGCATGCGATTCCCCGGTACCCATTGTCTCTCCTCAATGCCGTACCCCTTCCATTGTACGAGATACTGCACCGAGTTCTGTACCGTACGTGAATCTATAATCTTTTCCACTTCATACTCGGGTTGGGCATTGACTAAGACAGGAGGAGGGGGGGCGGGACCCACCTGGACTGCAGGTTTGAGAAGCGATACGTGGAAAGACCTCACTCCACGCATACTGGTGGGAAGATCAACGGAGTATGTGACATTGTTAATCTTCCTAGTAACTGGAAACGGACCCACGAACCTGGGACCAAGTTTGTCCGAGGGTTGTTTCAGGGTCAGGTGACGGGTTGACACCCAAACCAAATCTCCTGGTTGGAATTTCCATTCCAACGAGCGTCTCTTGTCAGCCTGACTTTTCTGACTCTGGAATGCCTTTACAAGGTTATTTTTGATGATCCACCACATGTCCTTAAATGATCTCAGCCACATCTCCAAGGCTGGGAACGGAGTGGCCACAACTGGCAGTGGGGAGAATTTAGGCAGTTTACCGGTCACAATCTGAAATGGGCAGAAACCTGAGGACGAACTCTTTAAGTTATTGTGGGCAAATTCTGCATAAGGTAAATATTTCACCCAATCATTCTGTGCCTCAGCAACGTAGCATCTCAAAAATTGCTCCAGCGACTGGTTGACCCTCTCCGTCTGGCCATTTGTCTGTGGGTGATACCCTGAGGAAAATGACAATTTCATGCCCATCAAGTGACAAAATGCCCTCCAAAATTTCGAAATAAACTGAACTCCCCGATCAGATACTATGTCTTCTGGAATGCCATGTAGCCTGAAGATATGGATGATAAATAAATCGGCCAGTTCCTGGGCCGAGGGGAGTCCTTTCAAAGGCACGAAGTGGGCCATCTTGCTAAAACGGTCGACCACCACCCAAATAACTGACATGCCTTCAGATCTGGGAAGCTCCCCCACGAAATCCATGGACAAATGGGTCCATGGTTCGCTCGGGGTGGGTAAAGGCTGCAAGGTACCTACAGATGCCAGCCGGGAGGGCTTGCTTCTTGCGCACACCGCACATTCCCTGACAAATTCTTTACAGTCAGCGGCTAGCGAAGGCCACCAAGCACATCTGGCCACAAGATCCTGCGTCCTAGATGCTCCTGGATGTCCCGCATTCTTATGGGAGTGAACCATCTCCAAGATCTGGAGACGGAAGGGTAACGGAACAAATAACACCCCGTCTGGTTTCCCCTCTGGGATATCCTGCTGAAAAGGACTCAAAGTCTCTTCCCAGTCCTCCCAAGTCTCGGTGGCGGCTAAGACCACATTTCGTGGGACAATGGTTTCAGGAACAGGGGGCTGTGCTGTCTCTGGCTCAAAACACCTAGAAAGAGCGTCTGCCTTGGTATTCTTACTCCCTGGCGTATAAGTGATCAAAAATGTAAATCTCGAGAAGAATAGTGACCATCGAGCCTGCCTTGGGCTCAATCTTTTAGCCCCCTCGATGTATTCTAGGTTCTTGTGGTCGGTATAAACTGTGATAGTGTGCTCCGCTCCTTCTAGCCAGTGACGCCACTCTTCGAAGGCCAACTTGATGGCTAAGAGTTCCCTGTTGCCTATGTCATAGTTTCTCTCTGCCGGAGAGAACCTTCGGGAAAAATAGGCACACGGGTGTAGTCTACCCTGGGGACCAGAACGCTGGGACAGCACAGCCCCCACCCCGATCTCTGAGGCGTCCACCTCAACAATAAATGGAACGGAGGCGTCAACGTGTCTGAGTATGGGAGCTGAACAGAACAACCGCTTTAACTTAGAAAAAGCCTGTACTGCCTCGGGAGGCCAATGAGTGGTGTCTGCCCCTTTTCTAGTAAGGCTAGTGAGAGGAGCGACCACTGTGGAATACCCCTTTATAAACCTTCTATAATAGTTCGCAAACCCCAAGAACCGTTGCAATGATTTTAACCCCACCGGCTGTGGCCACTCCAGGACCGCGGAAACCTTGGCAGGGTCCATAGACAAACCTGAGGTAGAGATTATGTACCCCAAAAACGCAACCGACGTGACCTCGAAAATACATTTTTCGAGCTTGGCGTATAACAAATTTTGCCTCAGTTTGTCTAACACCATCCTGACATGGGTTCTGTGTTCCGAGAGGTTGTTAGAAAAAATGAGAATGTCGTCAAGATAGACTAGAACGAACTTTCCCAATACCTCCCGAAACACCTCATTGATGAGTTCCTGGAAGACGGCCGGGGCATTACACAACCCGAAGGGCATCACCCTATACTCGTAGTGCCCATCGGGGGTATTGAAGGCCGTCTTCCATTCATCGCCCTTCCTTATACGCACCAGGTTGTATGCCCCCCGTAAATCCAGTTTAGAAAATATGCTAGCCTCAGTGACCTGTGTGAACAAATCGTCAATAAGTGGTAACGGGTAGCGATTCTTCACAGTGATTTTATTGAGACCTCGATAATCGATGCAAGGCCGTAACCCCCCATCTTTCTTTTTGACAAAAAAGAAACCTGCCCCAGCGGGCGACCGGGACGGCCTAATGAAGCCCTTTGCCAAGTTCTCACGAATGTATTCCTGCATGGCAAGTTTCTCGGGGCCAGACAAGTTATATAAATGACCTCGAGGAGGCACACAACCGGAACGAAGATCAATGGGACAGTCGAAGGAACGATGCGGGGGCAACTTATCCGCGGCCTTGGGACAAAATACATCGGCATAATCTGCATATTGCTTTGGTACACCTTCCACCTGTACCTTGGTTAGACCCAACGTTAGTCTCCCCAAACACTGCTGGAAACAGTGAGGTGACCATGCCGTCAACTGTCCTGTGGCCCAGTCTATCTGTGGGGAATGTACCTGCAACCAAGGCATGCCTAGGATAATAGTGGAGGTGGACATCTGCAACACATAAAACTGTAACTGCTCCCCGTGTAAAACCCCTATGGTGAGTCCCACAAACGGAGTCTGTGACAGGGGACAGTTCCGCTGCAAAGGGGAGTCGTCAACTGCCGTGACCTGGATGGGGGGTCTCACGGGAGTGAGTGGTAACCCCAACTCCTGAGCAAACTCAAAATTCATAAAGTTAGCCGCTGAGCCGGAATCAATGAAGGCTTCAGTGGCAACAGATTTATCTTCCCATGTGACCGTACATGGGAGAAGTAATTTTTTTTCCCTAAGGGGTGAAGTCTGTGTGCCTAGGGTGTCACCCCCCACTACTCCTAGGCAGACCCGTTTCCCGCCCTATTGGGGCAGTTTCGCACCCTATGCCCTGCCTCTGCACAGTATAGGCACAGTTGTTCCGTCATCCTCCGCCTTCGCTCCACCTGGGTCAATTTTGAACGACCAATTTGCATCGGCTCTGGTGGAGGCAAGGCCAGAAAGGGTGAGACAGGCGGAGGTGCTGGTTCAGAGGCTGCAGCGACCGGTGCCGTATACGAAGTCACCCTGACACGGTGACTTCCCCTAGCCTGCTTCTGATGGCGTAGCCTGCGATCTACACGAATGGCCGATGATA